>NC_012872.2:33491195-33630773 GCF_000003195.3 Sorghum bicolor | reverse complement strand
TTTTTGTAAATTTATTGGAATAATATATTTTTGCATTAACAAAATACTAAACATTTCTTACAAAATCATTGTAAATTATAAAAATACAATAAGATATTTAAGTTTAAAAATTTTCATGTGTACATTAAAACAAATTACAATATATGTCACTATTTAAAAAACATTATGCAAAATATTTAATTTACTATACAATTTATAATATAAACTGTATATATAAAACAATTGAAAAACCCTAAACTAAAAAAATGGGCCTTTAGCACCGGCCCATAGTGGGAACCGGTGCTAAAGGGTCCTAGGCGGGCTCGGGCGGGGTCCTGAAATTTTCAGGACCCTTTAGCACCGGTTCCCACTATGGGCCGGTGCTAAAGGCCCATTTTTTTAGTTTAGGGTTTTTCAATTGTTTTATATATACAGTTTATATTATAAATTGTATAGTAAATTAAATATTTTGCATAATGTTTTTTAAATAGTGACATATATTGTAATTTGTTTTAATGTACACATGAAAATTTTTAAACTTAAATATCTTATTGTATTTTTATAATTTACAATGATTTTGTAAGAAATGTTTAGTATTTTGTTAATGCAAAAATATATTATTCCAATAAATTTACAAAAACTATATCCAATGAACTGGAAATTTATTTTCACATCATATTGACGTAAAACTTTTTATTTTTGTTATTTATTACTAGGAATGCTACTTGGGTATAATTTTCATCAAATAAAAAATCATATAAAAATATATATCTTGATGAACACACCCTTTGACCGAACCCTAGATTGTCCCAAATGGAACAGTCATAAATACAAAGTTTGCTACACTCATCAAGTTCTACATTTTGTCTAATGGTCAACTTTTCATTTGGAAAAGTTTGAACCACTGAATTTTGAATTTTCATGGAACTCATAGCCACGCAGCGGTTTCGGAACCCTACATGGTCTCGAATGGAAAAGTCATGAATACCAATATTGTTCCACTCATCAAAATCTACATTTCATATATAGACCATTTTTGCATTTGACAAAGTTTTGGGAAGGTGTAGTTGAAAATCCACAATTGACACATATAGTTTCATATAGTTTGTGTGAGAACTTAGAATTGGTGGGTATTGTTAACTTAGATTTTCTCAAATGGAAAAGTTGTGTATATAAAAAGTTTAGATCTTGAAGATATCTAACAACTTGGTATTCAAAATATTTTCATTTGAAGTAATTTAGTTTGTCATTTGACCAAGTTTGACCGAAACCCGTCTTGGATTTTATAGAAATGTAACTAGAATTGGCTCAAAATTATCCAAATGGAAAAATGGACAATATATAAAATATAGATTTTGATGATCTCTAACAACTTTGTATTCAAACTTTTTTCATTTCAAGTCATCAAATGGGCTATTTGACCAAGTTTGACCAAAGTCAAAGCATTGGTTTTTACAAACACACCCTTTGACCGAACCCTAGATTGTCCCAAATGGAAAAGTCAAGCCGACACAACAGTGAACTTCTTCTTGACGTATGACCCTTGGTTATGATCCTGCCGTAACCATGGAGTATCCTCATTGTTTAACAGAATGCTTGGGTCTTTGTTGACTATGAAGGGCGGAATTCGATCATCCCTTTCGTAATCGCCTGACATGTCTGACTTGTCCTCAATTCCGACAATGTTTCTTTTCCCAGAAAGGACAATGTGGCGCTTTGGCTCATTGATGATTGAGTGGTCATCATTTTTTCCTCTCTTTGGTTTCGTAGACATATCTTTGACATAGAACACCTGACTCACGTCTGTAGCAAGGACGAATGGTTCGTCTTTGAACCCACTATTGTTAAGGTCCACGGTTGTCATCCCATACTCCTTGTCGACTGTTACCCCACCTCCGGTCATCTTCACCCATTGGCACCGGAACAAAGGAACTTTAAAATTAGCTGCATAGACTAGTTCCCATATGTCTTCTATGCGTCCATAATATGTTTGCCTGCTCCCATTTGGATCCGTGGCATCCACGCGTACATCACTATTTTGGTTGGTGCTCCTTTTATCTTGGCCAACTGTGTAAAATGTGTTACCATTTATCTCGTACCCTTTGTATGTGAGGACATGCCATGATGGTTGCCTGGCCAACAAATAAAGCTGCTCATCAATGTTTTCATCACCTTGACATTTTTTGCGCAACCAATCGCCAAAAGTTTCCATGTGCTGACGCATTATCCAAGCTTCATTCTTCCCGGGCCACTGGGACCGTAGGTAATCTTTGTGTACCTCAACATATGGTTCCACCAATGAGGAGTTCTGGAGAACTGTGTAGTGTGCTTTATTGAAGTAATCGTTTCCCGTACCAATATATGTTTTCTTCCCAAGTGTTCCCTTTCCGCTGAGTCTGCCCTCGTGTCGAGATTCAGGAATGCCAATTGGGTCAAGGTCTGGAATAAAGTCAACACAGAACTCTATGACCTCCTCTGTTCCGTAGCCCTTGGCAATGCTTCCTTCTGGCCGGGAACGACTATGGACATATTTCTTTAGGACACCCATGAATCTCTCGAAGGGGAACATGTTGTGTAGGAACACAGGACCGAGAATACGAATCTCTTTGACCAGATGAACTAGGAGGTGTGTCATGATATCGAAGAAGGATGGAGGGAACACCAACTCAAAGCTGACGAGACATTGAACGACATCATTCTGCAGAGTAGCTAGTTGCTCTGGATTGATTGCCTTCTGAGAAATTGCATTGAGGAATGCACATAGCTTTACGGTGGCTAGACGTACGTGTGGAGGTAGAATTCCTCTTAAAACGACCGGCAGCAATTGCGTCATTAGAACGTGACAGTCATGGGACTTCAAGTTCAGGAATTTCTTCTCTGGCACATTAATTATTCCCTTGATATTGGAGGAGAATCCAGATGGGACCTTGATGCTGCTAAGACATTCAAACATGCTTTCCTTCTCTTCTTTGCTCAGAGTGTAGCTAGCAGGGCATAAGTAATGACGTCCATCATCTGTCTTTTCTGGATGCAGGTTGTCTCGTTCTTTCATGCGCTGCAAGTCTTGTCGTGCTTCAAGTGAATCCTTAGACTTCCCGTAGACACCCATGAATCCGAGCAAGTTCACACAAAGATTCTTTGTTAGGTGCATCACGTCGATCGCGTTGCGGACCTCTAGGACATTCCAGTAAGGTAGCTCCCAAAATATGCATTTCTTCTTCCACATGGGTACGTGTCCCTTAGCATCCTTGGGAATAGGTTCGCTGCCTCGTCCCTTTCCAAATACCACTTTTATATCCTTGACCATTTCGAGTACATCATCCCCGGTTCGATTGAGAGGTTTGGTCCGGTGGTCTGCCTTGCCTTTAAAATGCTTGCCTTTCTTTCGTACTGGGTGGTTCATAGGAAGAAACCGACGGTGGCCAAGGTACACGACCTTTCGACATTTTTTCAAAAATACACAGTCAAGGTCTTCATAACAATGTGTGCATGCATTATATCCCTTGTTTGACTGGCCTGAAGGATTACTCAGAGCTGGCCAATCATTGATTGTTACAAACAGCAATGCTCGTAGGTCAAAGTGCTCTTGTTTGTACTCATCCCACACGCGAACTCCTGGTTTGCTCCATAAAAGTTGAAGTTCCTCAACTAATGGCCTAAGGTAGACATCTATGTCATTGCCAGGTTGCTTCGGTCCTTGGATAAGCACCGGCATCATAATAAACTTCCGCTTCATGCATAGCCATGGAGGAAGGTTGTAGATACATAGAGTAACTGGCCAAGTGCTGTGACTACTGCTCTGCTCACCGAAAGGATTCATACCATCTGTACTTAAGGCGAACCGCAAGTTTCTAGCATCATTTGCAAAATCTGAGAATTCTCTGTCTATCGCTCTCCACTGGGATCCATCGGCAGGGTGTCTCAGCATATTGTCTATCTTACGGTCTTCTTTATGCCACCGCAACAACTTTGCATTGTCCTTATTTCTGAACAGACGTTTTAATCGTGGTATTATAGGAGCATACCACATAACCTTGGCTGGAATTTTCTTCCTATGACGTTCTTCACCCTCAACATCGCCAGGATCATCTCGTCTAATCTTATACCGTGATGCCTTACATACTGGACATGCATCCAAATTCTCGTATTCCTCCCCACGGTAGAGGATGCAGTCATTAGGACATGCGTGTATCTTCTGGATTTCTAATCCCAAAGGGCAGACAACCTGTTTTGCTTCATACGTAGTGGTGGGCAATTCGTTGCCTTTCGGAAGCATCTTTTTTATGATCTTCAATAACTGCCCAAATGCCTTGTCAGATGTACCATTCTTTGCCTTCCATTGCAGCAATTCTAGTGTGGTACCCAGCTTTTTTTGCCCCTCTTCAGCGGTGGGATATAGCGATTTCCTGTGGTCCTCTAGCATGCGCTCGAACTTGGCTTTCTCTTTATCACTTTCACATTCTCTTTGTGCATCACGGATGGCATCACCAAAAGCATCATCGCCCCGATCATCTTCTGCCGCCACCTCTTCTTCATTATCTCCCCCCATTGCAACATCATTGAAGCCACCGTACTGAGCAATAATATTGGCATGGTCCAATTCTTCTTCTTCTTCTTCACTTTCATCCATTATAATCCCGCTTTCTCCATGTTTGGTCCAACAAATATAGTTTGGTACGAAACCAGACTTTAATAAGTGTGAATGAAGAGTTCTTGAGTTAGAATATTCCGTCAAATTCTTGCACACGGCACATGGACAGCACATGAAACCGTCCCTCTTATTTGACTCGGCCACACTTAAGAAATAGTGCATGCCATTAATGAACTCTTCGGAGCGCCGATCGGCATTATACATCCAATTACGTGTTACCATCTGCATTAAAGATAACATATATATTATGAAAATCATGCACACATATAGTTTCTCATCTTATTGCACAACATGTCTAAGATACATAGTTGATTAATTTAGAAAAGCTTAGCTACAACAAATACAATCGCAACTAGCATTAAAAAAAACAAAACTAAAATGCACTTAAGCAACATAATTAGTTCGCGTCCGATCCCAACTATAATAGATAGATCATTCGCTTGATCAACATCATTGAACTTCTTTCGTCGGCTCACTGCCTCACCACCTTCAGCCTCAACCACCTGTGCAAAAGATTTCTTAATGTGTTCAATGTATTCTTCCTCCCAGTATCAACCTGTACATCCGCCGGTACCGTCCCACTGAAATTAAAAGAGAGAATCAAAAGTTTAATTAATATCATTTAAAAAAATATGCACATATATAAGCAAATGTCTGGAAATAACTCACATTACGATCTGGACACTTGTAGAATATACGACCCTTGTTTACTCCCTCTTTCGACACTTTGTACTCCATCAAAATCTTCTGCCCACACTTGCCACAAGTAATGAGAGGGAGTTCCGGACGGTATCGCTTTTGAACCCGTTGAGAGACGGAAGACCCGGTCACGGTTGCCATCTACTATCCATACTCAATTTTAAAACAATTATAAATTCCACATTTACTAGTAAACATGTATGATACAATGGACATTATATGTAGTAATAAAAATAAATCAAGTGATATTAACAAACCAATTAATTTGAACTATCCTACTTTCTATGATCATAAAAATATACTATAATTCATTCTTGCAAAATATATTAAAACTAGGTCAACCATGAAATATGATATATATATATATATATGGATACTAATTCATGTGAATGATTCAAAATAACAAAGTGGATTTGAGCTAAAAAATGATGGGAACATCACAAGCCAAAAACAACATGAAAAAGACAAGAAAGGCTGAAGTTAGTCACCTCTAAGCGCGAAGAGACGATGACGGAGTCGAAGAAGATCAACGATGGGCGTTGGAGATGAAGAACAAATGAAGAACAAGCAAGAAGAAGCTCCAAGAACAACAATGGTGCTCTCGGTTTCAAATGGGCAGAGGGGAGGAGGGAGCCGGCCTATAAACCGGACCTTTAGCACCGGTTCAGAGCAAAAACCGGTGCTAAAGGGTTACCTTTTAGCACCGGTTTGTAACACAAACCGGTGCTAAAGGGTTTGCCTCGGCCCGTGGCTCTGGCCGGTGCTAAAGGGACCCCTTTAGCACCGGTTCTTGTTAAAAACCGGTGCTAAAGGGTCCCTGCCCCGACAGCACATGTCAGTAGCCGTTGGGCAGGACCCTTTAGCACCGGTTTGTCACACGAACCGGTGCTAAAGGGGTCTTTAACCCCGGGCCGCAAAAAGGCCGAGGTTTTTGGCCATTTTGGGCATCGACCAATGCCTCATTCTGTAGTAGTGTTTTTCATCCCGTCACGAAGATTGAGGTATACTCCACCTACAATCTTGGAGCCTCCAACTGCTCCCTTCTTCCTCAAGCAGAATAAGTAACGGAAGAGATCAAAGTGTGGCTCTATCCCGACATAGGCCTCGCACAAATGAATAAAAGTGGAAACGAGAAGAATGGAGTTCGGGTGGAGGTTGCAGATCCCGATCTCATAGTAAAGAAGAAGGCCTTGAAGGAAAGGATGAACTGGAATCCCAAACCCCCTCTTGAAAAATCTTCAAAAACTACGATCTCACCGGCGCGAGGGCCGGGGTAGCTTTCCCCTTCCGGTGCTCTCCAGCCGCCGAGCTCCTGATTGTGTAGGAGTCCCATCTCAACGAGGTCATTAAGGGATCTTGTGTTGCTCCGGGACTTCTTCCATTCATTGGCCATCATCTCGGCCCCCTTCTTGGCATCGCTCTTTGCCATTTCCTTCTTGTGGAAAGCTTTGAGCTCGGATTTGGGGTTTGAAGGTGCTAAGGAAGATGAAGGTTGGGCAATAGTATGTGATTGCTGGGTACAGAACTAGGGTGCGACTTTGGGCTTTTTATAACAACAGCCCCACCTCTACCACTTCCCGCATTTTGGGGAAGTGGGCGGATCTTGCGGCAGCTGCGGCATTTCGGATTTCAACAATTATCGCAGTTAATTTGTTGGCTTTTCTGCATAATTGATGGTTTTCTTTTTTTTGGAACGCGCAAAGAGCGGCTGCACAGTTACCAGGCACACCTTTTTATGCAACAGCCTAACAATATGGTAGGATGCTCTGTCACATCGCACATTAATATGGCGATACGGTTTTTTCAAAAGAAAAGTAGGACTTTTGGTCAGACAGACATGATATACTTGGGGACTGTACCGACCACCGAGCATGACATGCTCGGGGACTGGTCGACCAGTCTGCCCATTCGACAACCTGAGGACTATTCCCACCACCGAGCATGACATGCTCAGGGACTGGTCGACCAGTCTGCCCATTCGACATCCTGGGGACTGTACTGACCACCGAGCATGACATGCTCGAGGACTGGTCGACCAGTCTGCCCATTCGACATCCTGAGGACTGTACCAACCACCGAGCATGAGATGCTCGGGGACTGGTCAACCAATCTGCCCTCTCGACAACTTGGGGACTGTACTGACTATTGAGCTTGGTATGCTCGGGGACTGGTCGACCAGTCTGCCCTCTTGACAATCTGGGACTGCACCCACCATCGAGCACGCCATACTCAGGGACTGGCTGATTAGTCTCATCTTTTGAAAATCTGGGAACTGTGCCAAACCTCAAGCACGACACACTCAGGGATTGGTTAATCGGTTCTCTCAGACACAAAAAGAGCAACACGATCTTGGCATTGAAAAATCAAATTGTATAACGGCTGCTCGGATAATTCTAATTTTTTAGACCTTGCTACAAGGCTCATGCTTTGCCTTCTAGCAAGCTTGGGGACTACATCGGTACGATGCATCTGGCGATGCATTTTAGTATCAGATTTTTCTATGTGGTTTTTCTCTTTAGACCCTGGCACCACATGCCTACGTCACCTACTACCAGGCTCGGGGACTAAGTGGGCACACTTCACCTTGCGGTGAATATGCTAGCTTTTTGAAAGTCTATACTTTTTAGAAAAGTAAAGTGGGCACACTTCGTCAGGAAAAAAATATTTTTTGATTAAGAGCACCATGCATTCTTCGAACAACCTGCTTCTTTGATGTCAATGTTGATCAACTATCTTTTAAGTTGGTTAAAATACCGTTGCTGACTTTCCTCCTAATCGAAGACGTCAACCCACACTCATCGAAGAAGCTCAAGATGGTGTGTTACATCACAATACACGGTGCTCGGGGACTAACTGTGGGGGTATAAACCCCTATACCCTTACGGCTAGACTTGGGCCAGGAGGCTTGGCCCATCACGAGATAGTTCGAAGCTTGATCCAACTGCTTAGAGTTTCACGCAAGGAAACAAGATGTGGAGATCAAGCAGGATTTTAGTCGGTCAGAATAGGAATTGATGTCGCACTATCTATGGCAATTGTAACCGACTAGGATTAGTTTCCAGATCAGTAACCCTGCCCTCTAGACTATATAAAGAGAGGCGAGGGACCGCCTAGGATAGATCATCTAAACTCAACACAATCTACGGCAATACAATAAGACGCAGGACGTAGGTATTACGCCCACACGGCGGCCGAACCTGGATAAAATCCTTGTCTCTGTCTTGCGTCACTATCGAGTTTGTAGCTTGCGCACCTGTCTTCCGATAAACTACTACCGTGGGTATACGCCAAGGTAGACTGCCGACTAGCTTTCATCGACAGAGTACAAACAGGTGTGTCAAAATGGTTTCTTAGACTATGGTGCATTAGGCACAAACTATGCACCTATCTTGCACTGAAACTAACATTGTCTCCAAACAAACTGAAGCGAGATTCCATATGACACACGTCATCTAGGAGTTCAATTGGGTGCGTCCAAATTGATTTCTTAACATATGGTAAGTTCCATGCAAACTGTGCAACTATCTTGCATCAAGATTAGCACTATATCCGAACAGACCAAATCGAGCCTCCACTTGAGCCTCTTCAAATACGAGTACCATCGAGTGCGTCTAAAATGGTTTCTTAGCCTATGGTGCATTAGGCGTAAACCGTGCACATATCTTCTACCAGAACTAACACTATCTCTTAACGAACCGAAGCAAGATTCCATATGACACACATCATCAAGGAGTTATATCAGGTGCGTCCTAATTGATTTTTGAGCATATCGTATGTTCCATGCAAACCGTGCATCTATCTTGCTTCAAGATTAGCACTATCTCCAAAAAGACCAAACAGAGCTTTCACTTGAGCCCCTTGACCTAGGAGTACCATCGGGTGCGTCCAAAATGGTTTCTTATCCTATGGTGCATTAGGTGCAAACCGTGGACCTATCTTGCACCGAAACTAACACTGTCTCTAAACGGACCGAAGTGAGATTCCATATGACACATGTCATCTACTAGTTCCACCTGGTGCGTCCAAATTCATTTTTGAGCATATAGTATGTTCCATGCAAATCGTGCAGCTATCGTGCATCAAGATTAGCACTATCTCTAAACACGACCGAACAGAGCCTCCACTTGAGCCTCTTCACCTAGGAGTACCAACAGGTGCTTCCAAAATGGTTTCTTAGACTTTGCTGCATTAGGCGAAAACTGTGCACATATCTTGCACTGAAACTAATACTGTCTCTAAGCACACTAAAGCGAGATTTCGTATGACACACGTCATCATGGAGTTATATCAGGTGTGCCCAAATTAATTTCTAAGCATATGTATGTTCCATGCAGACCGTGCATCTATCTTGCATCAAGATTAGCACTATCTCCAAATAGACCAAACCAAGCTTTCACTTGAGCCTTTTACCTAGGAGTACCATCGGGTGCGTCCAAAATGGTTTCTTACCCTATGCTGCATTATGTGCAAACCTTGCACCTATCTTACACCGAAACTAACACTGTCTCCAAACAGACCGAAGCAAGATTTCGTATGACACACATCATCTAGGTGTTCCATCATGTGTGTCTAGATTGATTTCCAAGCATTTGGTATGTTCCATGCAAACCGTGCACCTATCTTGCACCGATACTAACAATGTCTCTAAATGGACCGAAGCGAGATTCCATATGACACACGTCATCAAGGAGTTCCATCGGGTGCATCCAAATTGATTTTCAAGCATATGGTATGTTCCATGCAAACCATGCACCTACCTCGCATAAGGAGTACCACTATCTCCAAACTAACCGAACCAAGCTTCCACTTGAGCCTCTTCACCCAGGAGTACCAAATAGTGCGTCCAAAATGGTTTCTTAGACTATGGTGCATTAGGCGCAAACTGTGCACCTATCTTGCACTAAACCTTACAATGTCTACAAATGGACCGAAGCAAGATTCCATATGACACACGTCATCTAGGAGTTCCATTGGGTACGTCCAAATTGATTTCTAAGCATATGGTATGTTCCTTGCAAATCATGCACCTATCTTGCATCAAGATTAGCACTATCTCCAAACAGATCAAACCGAGCTTCCACTTGAGCCGCTTCACCGAAGTACCAACAGGTGCTTCCAAAATGGTTTCATAGACTATGGTGCATTAGGCGCAAACCAAGCACATATCTTGCACCGAAACTAACATAGTTTCTAAACAAACCAAAGCGAGATTCCATATGACACACATCATCAAGGAGTTCCATCGGGTGCATCCAAATTGATTTCCAAGCATATGGTATGTTCTATGCAAACTGTGCACCTATCTTGCATCAAGATTAGCACTATCTCCAAACAGTCCAAACCGAGCTTCCACTTGAGCCTCTTCATCTAGGAGTACAAACAGGTGCGTCCAAAATGATTTCTTAGACTATGGTGCATTAGGCACAAACTATGAACCTATCTTGCACCAGAACTAACATTGTCTCCAAACAGACCGAAGCGAGATTCCATATGACACATGTCATCTTGGAGTTCCATTGGGTGCGTCCAAATTGATTTCTTAACATATGGTACGTTCCATGCAAACTATGCAACTATCTGGCATCAAGATTAGCACTATATCCGAACTGACCAAATCAAGCCTCCACTTGAGCCTCTTCAACTACGAGTACCATCGGGTGCGTCTAAAATGGTTTCTTAGCCTATGGTGCATATGGCGTAAACCGTGCACATATCTTCTACCAAAACTAACACTGTCTCTAAACGAACCGAAGCAAGATTCCATATTACACACATCATCAAGGAGTTATATCTGGTGCGTCCTAATTGATTTCTGAGCATATCGTATGTTCCATGCAAACCGTGCATCTATCTTGCATCAAGATTAGCACTATCTCCAAACAGACCAAACCGAGTTTTCACTTGAGCCCCTTGACCAAGGAGTACTATCGGGTGCATCCAAAATGGTTTCTTATCCTATGGTTCATTAGGTGTAAACCGTGCACCTATCTTGCACCTAAACTAACACAGTCTCTAAATGGACCGAAGTGAGATTCCATATGACACTTGTCATCTATGAGTTCCATCTGTTGTGTCCAAATTGATTTCTGAGCATATGGTATGTTCCATACAAATCGTGCACCTATCTTGCATCAAGATTAGCACTATCTCAAAAAAGACCGAACCGAGCCTCCACTTGAGCAACTTCACCTAGGAGTACCAACAGGTGCTTCCAAAAAGGTTTCTTAGACTTTGGTGCATTAGGCGCAAACCGTGCACATATCTTGCACCGAAACTAATATTGTCTCTAAGCACACTAAAGCGAGATTCCATATGACACACGTCATCAAGGAGTTCTATCGGGTGTGTCCAAATTAATTTCTAAGCATATGGTACGTTCCATGCAGACCGTGCATCTATCTTGCACCAAGACCAGCACTATCTCCAAATAGACCAAACCGAGCTTTCACTTGAGCCTTTTACATAGGAGTACCATCGGGTGTGTCCAAAATGGTTTCTTAGCCTATGCTGCATTATGTGCAAATCTTGCACCTGTCTTGCACTGAAACTAACACTGTCTCCAAACATACCGAAGCAAGATTTTGTATGACACACGTCATCTAGGAGTTCCATCATCTGCGTCCAAATTGATTTCCGAGTATTTGGTATGTTCCATGCAAACTGTGCACCTATATTGCATCCAGATTAGCACTATCTCCAAACAGACCGAGCCGTGCATCCACTTGAGACCCTTCACCTAGGAGTACCAACAAGTGTGTCTAAAATGGTTTCTTAGATATGGTGCATTAGGTGGAAACTATGCACCTATCTTGCATCGAAACTAACAATGTCTCCAAATGGACCGAAGCGAGATTCCATATGACACACGTCATCAAGGAGTTCGATCGGGTGCATCCAAGTTGATTTCCAAGCATATGGTATGTTCCATGCAAACCAGGCACCTACCTTGCATTAGCACTATCTCCAAACTGACCGAACCAAGCTTGCACTTGAGCCTCTTCACCCAGGATTTCCAAATAGTGCGTCCAAAATGGTTTCTTAGACTATGTTGCATTAGGCACAAACTGTGCACCTATCTTGCACTAAAACTTATAATGTCTACAAATAGACCGAAGCACGATTCCATATAACACAAGTCATCTAGGAGCTCCATTGGGTGCGTCCAAATTGATTTCTAAGCATATGGTATGTTTCTTGCAAATCATGCACCTATCTTGCATCAAGATTAGCACTATCTCCAAAATAGATCAAACTAAGCTTCCACTTGAGCCTCTTCACTGAAGTACCAACCTGCTTCCAAAATGGTTTCTTAGACTATGGTGCACTAGGCGCAAACCATGCACATATCTTGCACCAAAACTTACACTATTTCTAAATAGACGAAAGCAAGGTTCCATATGACACGTCATCAAGGAGTTCCATAGGGTGCATCCAAATTGATTTCCAAGCATATGGTATGTTCCAAGCAAACCGTGCACCTATCTTGCATCACGGTTAGCACTGTCTTCAAACAGATCGAACCGAGCTTCCACTTGAGCCTCTTCATCTAGAGTACAAACAGGTGTGTCAAAAATGGTTTCTTAGACTATGGTGCATTAGGCAAAAACTATGCACCTATCTTGCACCAAAACTAACATTGTCTCCAAACAGACCGAAACGCGATTCTATATGACACATGTCATCTAGGAGTCCCATTGGGTGCGTCCAAATTGATTTCTTAACATATGGTACGTTCTACGAAAAATGTACAACTATCTTGCATCAAGATTAGCACTATATCCGAATATACCAAATCGAGCCTCCACTTGAGCCTCTTCAACTACGAGTACCATCGGGTGCATCTAAAATGGTTTCTTAGCCTATGGTGCATTAGGCGTAAACCGTGCACATATCTTTTACCAAAACTAACACTGTCTCTAAACGAACCGAAGCAATATTCCATATGACACACATCATCAAGGAGTTATATCAGGTGCGTCCTAATTGATTTGTAAGCATATCGTATGTCCCATGCAAACCGTGCATCTATCTTGCATCAAGATTAGCACAATGTCCAAACAGACCAAACTGAGCTTTCACTTGAGACCCTTGACCTAGGAGTACCATCGGGTGCGTCCAAAATGGTTTCTTATCCTATGGTGCATTAGGTGCAAACCGTGCACCTATCTTGTACCGAAACAAACACTGTCTCTAATCGGACCGAAGTGAGATTCCATATGACACATGTCATCTAGGAGTTCCATCTGTTACATCCAAATTGATTTCTGAGCATATGGTATGTTCCATGCAAATCGTGCACCTATCTTGCATCAAGATTAGCAATATCTCTAAACAGACCGAACCGAGCCTCCACTTGAGCCTCTTCACATAGGAGTACCAACAGGTGCTTCCAACATGGTTTCTTAGACTTTGGTGCATTAGGCGCAAACCGTGCATATATCTTACACCAAAACTAATACTGTCTCAAAGCACACCAAAGCGAGATTCCATATGACACACGTCATCAAGGAGTTCTATCGGGTGTGTCCAAATTAATTTCTAAGCATATGGTACGTTCCATGTAGACCGTGCATCTATCTTGCATCAAGATTAGCACTATCTCCAAATAGACCAAACTGAGCTTTCACTTGAGCCTTTTACCTAGGAGTACCATCGGGTGCGTCGAAAATGGTTTCTTAGCCTATGGTGCATTATGTGCAAACCTTGCACCTATCTTGCACCAAAACTAACACTGTCTCCAAACAGTCTATGGTTTCTTAGACTATGGTGCATTAGGTGCCAACTATGCACCAATCTTGCACTGAAACTAACAATGTCTCCAAATGGACCAAAGCGAGATTCCATATGACACACGTCATCAAGGAGTTCCATCGGGTGCATGCAAATTGATTTCCAAGCATATGGTATGTTCCATGCAAACCAGGCACCTACCTTGCATAAGGATTAGCACTATCTCCTAACAGACCAAACCGAGCTTTCACTTGAGCACCTTGACTTTGGAGTACCATCGGGTGCATCCAAAATAGTTTCTTATCTTATGGTGCATTAGGTGTAAACTGTGCACCTATCTTGCACCGAAACTAACACTGTCTCTAAACGGACCGAAGTGAGATTCCATATGACACATGTCATCTAGGAGTTCCATCTAGTGCGTCCAAATTGATTTCTGAGCATATGGTATGTTCCATGCAAATCGTGCACCTATCTTGCATCAAGATTAGCACTATCTCCAAACAGACCGAACCGAGCATCCACTTGAGCCCCTTCACCTAAGAGTACCAACAAGTGCGTCCAAAATGGTTTCTTAGACTATGGTGCATTAGGTGCAAACTATGCACCTATCTTGCACAGAAACTAACAATGTCTACAAACGAACCGAAGCAAGATTCCATATGACACACGTCATCTAGGAGTTCTATTGGGTGCGTCCAAATTGATTTCTAAGCGTATGGTATGTTCCTTGCAAATCATGCACCTATCTTTCATCAAGATTAGCACTATCTCCAAAACAGATCAAACCGAGCTTCCACTTTAGCCTCTTCACCGAAGTACCAACAGGTGCTCCCAAAATGGTTTCTTAGACTATGGTGCATTAGGCGCAAACCATGCACATATCTTGCACCAAAACTAACACTGTTTCTAAACAGACCAAAGCGAGATTCCATGTGACACACGTCATCAAGGAGTTCCATCGGGTGCATCCAAATTGATTTCCAAGCATATAGTATGTTCCATGCAAACCGTGCACCTATCTTGCATCAAGATTAGCAGTATCTCCAAATAGACCGAACTGAGCTTCCACTTGAGCCTCTTATTCTTGGAGTACAAACAATTCCGTCAAAAATGGTTTCTTATCCTATGGTGCATTAGTTGCAAACCGTGCACCAATCTTGCACCGAAACTAGCACTGTCTCTAAACGGACCGAAGTGAGATTCCATATGACATATGTCATCTAGGAGTTCCATCTAGTGCGTCCAAATTGATATCTGAGCATATGGTATGTTCCATGCAAATCGTGCACCTATCTTGCATCAAGATTAGCACTATTTCTAAACAGACCGAACCGAGCCTCCACTTGAGCCTCTTCACCTAGGAGTACCAATAGGTGCTTCCAAAATGGTTTCTTAGACTTTGGTGCATTAGGCGCAAACCGTGCACATATCTTGCACCGAAACTAATACTGTCAAAGCGAGATTTCGTATGACACACGTCATATAGGAGTTCCATCATGTGCTTCCAGATTGTTTTCCAAGCATTTGGTATGTTTCATGCAAACTATGCACCTATCTTGCATCGAGATTAGCACTATCTCCAATCAGACCGAACCGAGCATCCACTTGAGCCCCTTCACCTAGGAGTACCAATAAGTACGTCCAAAATGGTTTCTTAGACTATGGTGCATTAGGTGCAAACTGTGCACCTTATCTTGCACCAAAACTAACAATGTCTCCAAATGGACCGAAGCGAGATTCCATATGACACATGTCATCAAGGAGTTCAATCGGGTGCATCGAAATTGATTTCGAAGCATATTGTATGTTCCATGCAAACCATGCACCTACCTTGTATAAGGATTAGCACTATCTCAAACAGACCGAAGCAAGTTTCCACTTGAGCCTCTTCACCTAGGAGTACCAAATAGTGCGTCCAGAATAGTTTCTTAGACTATGGTGCATTAGCCGCAAACTGTGCACCTATCTTGCACTAAAACTTACAATGTCTACAAACGAACCGAAGCAAGATTCCATATGACACACGTCATCAAGGAGTTCTATTGGGTGTGTCCAAATTAATTTCTAAGCATATGGTACATTCCATGCATGCCGTGCATCTACCTTGCATCAAGATTAGCACTATCTCCAAACAGATCAAACCGAGCTTCCACTTGAGCCTCTTTAGCGAAGTACCAACATGTGCTTGCAAAATGGTTTCTTAGATATGGTGCGTTAGGCCCAAACCATGCACATATCTTGCACCGAAACTAACACTGTTTCTAAACAGACCAAAGCGAGATTCCATATGACACAGGTCATCAAGGAGTTCCATCGGGTGCATACAAATTGATTTCCAAGCATATGGTATGTTCCATGCAATCCGTGCACCAATCTTGCATGAAGATTAGCACTATCTCCAAACAAACCGAACCGAGCTTCCACTTGAGCCTCTTCATCTAAGAGTACAAACAGGTGTGTCAAAAATGGTTTCTTAAACTATGGTGCAGTAGGCACAAACTATGCACCTATCATGCACCGAAACTAACATTGTCTCCAAACAGACTGAAGCGAGATTCCATATAACACACATCATCTAGGAGTTCCATTGGGTGCGTCCAAATTGATTTCTTAACATATGGTATGTTCCATGCAAACTATGCAACTATCTTGTATCAAGATTAGCACTATATCCGAACAGACCAAATCGAGCCTCCACTTGAGCCTCTTCAACTACGAGTACCATCGCGTGCAACTGAAATGGTTTCTTAGCCTATGGTGCATTACGCGTAAACCGTGCACATATCTTCTACCAAAACTAACACTGTCTCTAAATGAACTGAAGCAAGATTCCATATGACACACATCATCAAGGAGTTATATCAGGTGCGTCCTAATTGATTTCTGAGCATATTGTATGTTCCATGCAAACTGTGCGTCTATCTTGCATCAAGATTAGCACTATATCCAAACAGACCAAACCGAGCTTTCACTTGAGACCCTTGACCTAGGAGTACAGTCGTGTGCGTCCAAAATGGTTTCTTATCCTATGGCGCATTAGGTGCAAACCTTGCACCTATCTTGCACCGAAACTATCACTGTCTCTAAACGGATCGAAGTGAGATTCCATATGACACATGTCATCTAGGAGTTCCATCTAGTGCTTCCAAATTGATTTCTGAGCATATGGAATGGGCCATGCAAATCGTGCAACTATCTTGCATTTAGATTAGCACTATCTCTAAACAGACCGAACCGAGCCACCACTTGAGCCTCTTCACCTAGGAGTACCAACAGGTGCTTCCAAACTGGTTTCTTAGACTTTAATGCATTAGGCGCAAACCATGCACATATCTTGCACCGAAACTAATACTATCTCTAAGCACACCAAAGCGAGATTCCATATGACACACGTCATCAAGGAGTACTATCGGGTGTGTCCAAATTATTTTCTAAGCATATGGTACGTTTCATGCAGACCGTGCATCTATCTTGCATCAAGATTAGCACTGTCTCCAAATAGACCAAACCGAGCTTTCACTTGAGCCTTTTACCTAGGAGTACCATTGGGTGCGTCCAAAATGGTTTCTTAGCCTATTCTGCATTTTGTGCAAACCTTGCACCTATCTTGCACCAAGACTAACACTATCTCCAAACAGACCGAAGCAAGATTTCGTATGACACACGTCATCTAGGAGTTCCATCATGTGCGCCCAGATTGTTTTCCAAGCATTTGGATGTTTCATGCAAACCGTGCACCTATCTTGCATCAAGATTAGCACTATCTCCAAACAGACCGAACCGAGGATCCACTTGAGCCACTTCACCTAGGAGTACCAACAAGTGTGTCCAAAATGGTTTCTTATACTATGGTGCATTAGGTGCAAACTGTGCACCTATCTTACACCGAAACTAACAATGTCTCCAAATGGTCCGAAGTAAGATTCCATATGACACACGTCATCAAGGAGTTCCATCGGGTGCATCCAAATTGATTTCCAAGCATATGGTATGTTCCATGCAAACCATGGACCTACCTTGCATAAGTATTAGCACTATCTCCAAACTGACCGAACCAAGCTTCCACTTGAGCCTCTTCACCCAAGAGTACCAAATAGTGCGTATAAAAATGTTTCTTAGACTATGGTGCATTAGGCGCAAACTGTGCACCTATCTTGCACTAAAACTTACAATGTCTACAAACGGACCAAAGCAAGATTCTATATGACACACGTCATCAAGGAGTTCCATTGGGTGCGTCCAAATTGATTTCCAAGCATATGGTATGTTCCATGCAAACCATGCACCTACCTTGCATAAGGATTAGCACTATCTCCAAACTGACCGAACCAAGCCTCCACTTGAGCCTCTTCACTGTTGGGTATTTTAAACGCAAACAGAAAAAATCCGCAAGCGCACGGATACCGATGTAGCCTTCACCCGGGAGTATTCCAGAGTATCGATTTTCCACAGGGAACGTGAGTGTACTAATTAAGATCCAAGATCGCCCAAGGATAACTATATGAATATTTTTGGTGGGAAGAGAGGAAGTTTCCTGATAGTTCTCTAGTTGATCTAAGAATCAAGATTTACTTCAAGATTATCTATATCGGGACATCAGAGCACTAACCACGGAAAGAGATGAGATGGGGGCTAGGAAGGTCTGACTACGGTCCTACAAAGACCGATCCGAACGTGGTGGAATACGTCGACCGTTAGGGCTGTCACTACCTAAGGCTACCACAACAATCCGCAGGATTGGGTGCAATTCCAGGTAATCGCAAGACTAAACACCACGTCTAATCTATTAATTACTACTCTAATGTTTCAAAGATTAGAGCACTTGATGCAAGCGGGAATCCAATAAATAACTTGAATGTAAATAAAAGTAATTAGAGAACTCATGAGTTATGAGTTGAAGAACCTGGAGAACGATGAAGAACGAACCAGATGCTGCAAAAGTACAATGTTGAGGAAGATCGGACAGATCCGGCTCCTCCTCCGCTCTCCTCTTCTCTCTCCCTATTTTCTAGATTACAACTAGAACTAACTAGAACTAGAACTAGAGGAACTAGAACTAGAACTAGATGAACTAGAACTAGATCTAGATGAACTAGAGGTAGAACTAGAAGAACTAGAGGGATCCTCTCTACTTGGATGAAGAATTGAAACCCTAGCTTTGATTCTGTAGAAGAGGTATGATCTCCAGGGGCAGGGGGGTCTGGTTTTATAGTCCCTTCAAGTGAATCTGGGCCGTCGGATGAAACTGACATTGATCGCACGGTTTTCAATGTTGAGGAAGATCGGACAGATCCGGCTCCTCCTCCGCTCTCCTCTTCTCTCTCCCTATTTTCTAGATTACAATTAGAACTAACTAGAACTAGAACTAGAGGAACTAGAACTAGAACTAGATGAACTAGAACTAGATCTAGATGAACTAGAGGTAGAACTAGAAGAACTAGAGGGATCCTCTCTACTTGGATGAAGAATTGAAACCCTAGCTTTGATTCTGTAGAAGAGGTATGATCTCCAGGGGCCAGGGGGGTCTGGTTTTATAGTCCCTTCAAGTGAATCTGGGCCGTCGGATGAAACTGACATTGATCGCACGGTTTTCCTTGATCCTTTAGGTCGGTGGAGCATAATCCGTGAAACGTGTCCTGATTGGGCACTGTAGCTGGGTGGGCGCCCAGGAGAGTTGGGCGGGCGCCCTGCCTCCGAGCCCGATTTCCTTCCCGTTCGTTCTCGTGGCTTCTGGAGTCTTCTAGATGATAGAAAATTGTGCGACACGTTAATATCTCTATGTAAACCCGACGTGTGGGCCTTTCTTCCGTATTTCTTGATAACCCCCTGCAGAAATAGACAAACACCAAAACTCGTGGAATTCTGTCAGATAAAACCCTAAGTCTAGGTGTTGGTTGCATTTGGATCCTTTTCCATGATTAGTTGATGGTTAAATATGAGCATTAAGGACCGTCAACAAGCTCCCCCAAGCTTAACCTTTGCTCGTCCCTGAGCAAAGATGGACTCAAGAGTTTCTGTAGTGGTTTTATGCCTTAAAGATAGATATGCGTTCAAACAAGATCTCATCTCTGGGTTAGGGTAAACTGTTAAGATTTAAACTTACTCATATTACCTTCCACCATGGGGCTTGCAACCGTCACTTGTGTCTTGAGCAGTTAAAAGATAGAACGGTATAGTCAAGCGCCATGTCTTTTGTTCTTCGATTAACTATAGCTTTGGAGTTTTTGCAGATTTTCAAATAAAACTCAGAGATTCCTTGTATGACTCTCTCTAGTCTCTCTTTTGTGGTATTTTTGGATCCTTACCAAGGCAGTAATGGTATATGCCTTCTCTCAAAGTATGTAGTATTTTTGGTATGGGGCATAGTGGCATTGCCTTCTCTCTCACCCTACTCTAATAAGGTTTTGATATCTGGAGCTCATAGGTGGGAGACAGCTAATACATACTTACAAAACATTTATTGCATAGTCAAACCATGGATCCAGAAGAACAAGTCAATAAGTCAAATCAAGATATGCATGTGTGGCGAATGAATGGTGTATGGTGATGATGGTGATAATGGTGAAAGTCTAATTCTACTTATGCTCTTTTGAGGGGATACATACCTTTCTTGCTCTTTTGAAACTTTTTGAGGAGAATGAGATGCTCTATATTTTCTTTTTCTTTTCTCTCAGGTGGGTATCTTGTACCCCTAATTCTACTGTTGGACACTTGTCTATTTTTACCTCTCGTCTCACTTTTTCTTTTCTTCGAGGTTCCGGGCACTTGCCCCTTTCTATTTCCTCGTATCTTTTTTTTTCTCTTTTTTTAAGAGCACTCATCTCATGAGATAATATAGCAAGTGGTAGTAACAAGATAACTTGAGCATTTAGTTCACAGGGGAAAGACAGAAATATTTTTGGCTATTCTCTCCCGGATTAGGAGTAGAATATTTTTGGGTGGTTCTGGAGATGGAAATGGATGGATATATGTGGATGCGTACTTCCAGAGTAGAAGCAGCATGTGTGAGTGAACGTGCAAGTGAATCTTGACTTAACCACATGACAAGCTCCTAAGGGTCTACACAGCTTGACCACACTCAATGCTCATAAGTAGTAAAGTAAATGTGTGGTTCATAGTCTCGCAAGCATGTATATATGGCTGTGGTAGGAATTTAAACTCTCATCATACAGGAACTCATCATGCAACATTTTAAAGATTTTTAAAGATAAAATTTTCCAGAATTCTAGCATCTCTAGGAACAGATAAACAGCAGCTCAACCTTCCCATATCATATTTGTTAACGACTTAGACTTCAGATCAAGTACTCTTCCCACAAGTTTAGGTTTAGAGCAAATCTTAATTCATAACAGTCATGCCTAAACTTGAGAGAGATTTCAATTTTGAGAACTAGTCATGGCAGAGCAACTACTCATCATTTCCATGTGAGAGCTTATCATGAGGGTTCATTGCAAATTTTATTTATTTATTTATTTAGCAAACTAAAAAAAGATATATATATAAGCACAAAATCTTTATTTAGGTTTTTATGATTATGCATCTTTTTATTATTTGAGTAAAATATAAACGCGAGTAGAATACTTAGCTGGATAAATTGGGGTGCTCTCCCCCAAGCTGGATTTTGACGTAGTTTCTTCTGATGTAGCTAGCAGGTGGCGGAGGTTTATTTGAATGTCGGCAGCACCCTGACAGTGATTAGGATGTCCTCCGTCTACTAGTCTTCTTTGATCCTTGAATTCTGTGGAGCTCAAATAGACAACAAAGCTTTGTGGACTAGTTAAGTGTTAGCATAAATATCTAGCCTTTATCATGTTGAGCCTCCTCAATAAATGTTACTCTCTTTGGTAGGATCATAAATCTATTTTTATAATTTTATTTTTATAGGACAGGAATATATTTATTTTATTTTTATGCCACCACAGCGAATGTACTTATGGGTTTTATGCCATGAGCATACTCACATGGGGCTTACTTAACATTTTTATTTTCTTTTCAAGATAGCATGAACCTGATTAACTAAGCAAACTATTTTAAATAGTTGAAAGGAAAAGGATAACTACCAAGTTTACCTCTTGGCCAGGAGTTCGGTGTTTTTAAGTCCTCCGAACGGGACTCTCCGTTTTCTCAGTCGTCCTGGGATTCGCTGGATGGCGTAGTCGGTGGTTCCGGCGGTGCCTCCTCTTCATGTATATCTATCTTCTTTCTCCACACCTAACTCGGTGCTACGGTCTCCTCAGGACAGTTCTGATCAAGCTGTATGTCTTCAGACCTTACTACTTCTCCTTCATAGTCTGCCCATCCGTCCTTGATGATTTTGCCTTCTCTGGTTACGGTTGCGTCGTCTTCTTCTTGTTCTGACCTGCTTTGAGTCTTCAACTATATAGTTAGGGTCAGTAAAATAGCGGCGTACCTTCTCAGAGGGGAGATGCATGTGGACTTCTCCAGTTCCAATGTAGATGATTGCTTTAACGGTGCTGAGGAACGGTCTTCCAATGGTGATGGGTGGATTGTATTCGTCTTCTCCCATGTCAATAACCTTTCGGAATGTCTGATCTGCCATCTGGAGCTGAATGTATGTCGGTTTTAGGGGCATGGTTCCATGCAGGAGCTGATAAGTGACTGCGGCCATTATGTTGACGTCAGATCCGGTGTCGTAGAGTGTCTTCTGAAAAAAATATCCGTTGATTGTGCACTCGATGCTTGGAACACCAGGGTCATCCTTCTTGATCAAGAAAGGTGACTTGAGTTGACGATCTTGACCTCCTTGAGCTGCAGTGACCATCTTAGCTGACTCGGTACACATTTGCTTGTTCTTGTTCCTCCTGTTGGTCCTCTTCCTTGGTTCATGTCGGGATTGCTCTGAGATTTGTGTAGTCTTGTTCTTGAAGGAAAACGTCTCATTTCTCCCTTTGATGTAGAAACTGATCTTGGCAGCACTAGCGTAGATGACAGCTCCTGAGGTGTTCAGGAATGGCCTCCTTAAGATGACGGGTGCCCTCTCATCAGAACCGGTCTCTATCACCACAAAGTCTTCTGGGGCGTACAAGGTACCAACTCGGACGCAGAGGTTCTTCAATATTCCCTTGGGCATAATGTTGACGCTCGAGCCAAAGTCGCAGAGTGCTTCTGGGAAGTCCACCATGCCGATGGAGATCGGGATGACGGAGCGTCCTGGATCGCCTCTCTTGATTGGCAGAAAGGTCAGTAATTACTTCCACAATAGGGTTACTCTCGTAGTTACGTCCTCAAGCATCTCAGGGCAGTGATTGCCTGAGTGTCCAGTATCTCCAGTGTGTTTGTGCTTGTAGATCTAGGTTATTCACTTGGTGGATTCTGGGAGTCGTAAAAGTCCTTCATATGCTGCTCGAAGTGTACCTGCTCATAGAGACAAGGCAGAGATCAAGTGCATGGGCCCTGTTGGTGGAAAACACCAACAGAACCAAAAGTGTATATGTTCTCTCTAACCTTAAGCATAGTGAGCAAGACAAAGTTGATGGATAATAAGATCATGAGTGTAGTATTTAACATTTGTCAGATTAGATTGCTCAACCTTATGGAAAGATAATCTATCTATATATATGTTTTGTTTATATCTTCCAAAGATTGAGTGTGCAACATTTTAGCTAATATGATTAGGAGTGTGGACTCACAAAGGTGGAAGGACTAAACATGTTGAATCAATTGGGTTGGTTAATCTAGAGTTGTAAATCATACATGTTTGTCTCTTTTATTCATGTGAACGCCAGAATCAAGGAGAAGCTTATAAAAGTGATAGTGAAGTACCTTAAGATGTTACCTTACTTGAAGAGTGATGGTACAGTATCACCTTGTGGAAGCTTTCCTCTCTTAGCGGTTGTGCATCGTGTTTTTGGCACCCTCCATGGATCATCTCTTGTGAGCTATGCCTTCCTTGTGTAAATTGTTAAACTTCATGTGTATCTCTCTTTATATCCAATGTGAGTTTATCTCAGGACTTCCCAGGTCGATATTGAAAGTTTTCCTGCAGGGGTTAGTCCAACAAAATATCCAATATCTACTATAGCATACTATCGGCTCAAAGATCAACCTAGACACCATGTCTAATTTGATTTAGGAGGGCATTTTAACCTAAGCATCTTGCTTAATTTAAACTCCCTTGGAAGTAAGATCAACAGCCCTAAACTAAGCACCATGCTTAATTAAGAGATAAATGAAACTACTCCAAGCCTAGACATATACTAAAGCAAATAAAGGTGGTATGAGAGCATTTATAGAGATCTACTCAAGTGGAGATGAAGCAGTGTGATTAGTATTTAACAAATTGAGCATGTCTTAAAGGTAGGGACAACCAACATAGCAACATGGCGAAGGATGTTTTTAATATAATGTACTCCCCCAAGCTTGAATTTTTCCAAATTCAAGTTTGGATGAATTTAATTCAATGTTGTATGATGATTGGTTGGACATACCTTGTGCTTGTCATTCATCCGATCTTCTTGCTCCAGTCCTGGAAAGGTTAGTGACAAGAATACCCGAAGGAATTTTTTTTTACAATTATCCTTATATGCTCAATACACAAGGTAATGTTGCAAATAATTAAAAGCTCATGTTATGACCTAATAAGTGCTTGTTTTAGGACACTAAGCTTGTCCTTGGGAAACCATCAATTTATGTCGGCGAAGTGGTTTCCCCTCCAACGCTGACCTATATCAAGATCAACTCAACGAGATCTGCAATATTTAATATAGACATATGCATCGACAACCGCCCTTTTAAAGTTTTTATAAATAGAAAGGATGAGGGGGTTGGAGATCTCGAATGTGGTGATGCTGAAAAAACCAATGGATTGGGAAGATGTTGCATATGAGCATGGAGTAAATGAAGTGGCTATGAAATAAATTCCATGCTCATTAATGCTTAGAGTGAAATCCATGTGGTATGGTGAAAATGATAAGGTGAGTGTGGTAAAAAAGGAAAAGAAAAAGGATACACGGACGACTTGGTTCGAAACTAGCACAGCTACCGTTCCCCGGCAACGGCGCCAGAAAGCTTGTTGGGTATTTTAAACGCAAACAGAAAAAATCCGCAAGCGCACGGATACCGATGTAGCCTTCACCCGGGAGTATTCCAGAGTATCGATTTTCCACAGGGAACGTGAGTGTACTAATTAAGATCCAAGATCGCCCAAGGATAACTATATGAATATTTTTGGTGGGAAGAGAGGAAGTTTCCTGATAGTTCTCTAGTTGATCTAAGAATCAAGATTTACTTCAAGATTATCTATATCGGGACATCAGAGCACTAACCACGGAAAGAGATGAGAAGGGGGCTAGGAAGGTCTGACTACGGTCCTACAAACACCGATCCGAACGTGGTGGAATACGTCGACCGTTAGGGGTGTCACTACCCTAAGGCTACCACAACAATCCGCAGGATTGGGTGCAATTCCAGGTAATCGCAAGACTAAACACCACGTCTAATCTATTAATTACTACTCTAATGTTTCAAAGATTAGAGCACTTGATGCAAGCGGGAATCCAATAAATAACTTGAATGTAAATAAAAGTAATTAGAGAACTCAGGAGTTATGAGTTGAAGAACCTGGAGAACGATGAAGAACGAACCAGATGCTGCAAAAGTACAATGTTGAGGAAGATCGGACAGATCCGGCTCCTCCTCCGCTCTCCTCTTCTCTCTCCCTATTTTCTAGATTACAACTAGAACTAACTAGAACTAGAACTAGAGGAACTAGAACTAGAACTAGATGAACTAGAACTAGATCTAGATGAACTAGAGGTAGAACTAGAAGAACTAGAGGGATCCTCTCTACTTGGATGAAGAATTGAAACCCTAGCTTTGATTCTGTAGAAGAGGTATGATCTCCAGGGGCCAGGGGGTCTGGTTTTATAGTCCCTTCAAGTGAATCTGGGCCGTCGGATCAAACCGACATTGATCGCACGGTTTTCCTTGATCCTTTGGTCGGTGGAGCATAATCCGCGAAACGTGTCCTGATTGGGCACTGTAGCTGGGCGGGCGCCCAGGAGAGTTGGGCGGGCGCCCTGCCTCCGAGCCCGATTTCCTTCCCGTTCGTTCCCGTGGCTTCTAGAGTCTTCTAGATGATAGAAAATTGTGCGGCACGTTAATATCTCTATGTAAACCCGACGTGTGGGCCTTTCTTCTGTATTTCTTGATAACCCCTGCAGAAATAGACAAACACCAAAACTCGTGGAATTCTGTCAGATAAAACCCTAAGTCTAGGTGTTGGTTGCATTTGGATCCTTTTCCATGATTAGTTGATCGTTAAATATGAGCATTAAGGACCGTCAACATTCACCCAGGAGTACCAAATAGTGCGTCCAAAATTGTTTCTTAGACTATGGTGCATTAGGCGCAAACCGTGCACCTATCTTGCACTAAAACTTACAATGTCTACAAACGGACCGAAGCAAGATTCACTACAAGAAATCCTTTAATCCGTGACGGATTTTTCGTGACAAATTATAAGAACGTCACTAAGTCATAGACACATACCAGTACTGGTTATTAAGGCCCATTCCAGCCCGGTACCAGCATTGGAGTATATAAGAACGAAGGCAAACCCTAGCCCAATACTCCTCCCAGTCTCCCACAGCCCACAGCCGCACACTTCTCGGTCCTTCCATCTGTAGTTGACACACCCTCCCTCTGTCTCCTACCTCCTGATGATCCTCCATGAGTCGCTCAACCTCAACATCCACCACTGCCCACCATGTCCTCCCTCTCTCCTCAAACTCCCAAAATGGAGCAGCAACAGTGTGGGGTTATGGCGGCACGGTGGCTGCTTGCATCGTGGAGTAGTGGCGATGCGGAATAGCGAGCCAGGTTGCGGCGGCACGGAGCAACGGTGTGGGATTGCGGCGGCACTGAGCTGCGGTGACACGGCGGCCCGGAGTAGGTGGTGCAGGGCTATGGCGGCGTGGAGAAGCGGTGATGCTGTGGCGAGGGGCTGCGAATCGGACAGCGTGCGTTGCTACTGGTTCAGCAAGAGGTCCAACAAAGAGTTTGACGACATCAGCATAAGTGCCCACCCATCCGCTTCCCTCCTCATCTATATAATGTGTGTGTGCTTCTTAGGAACTTGACTATTTACTTGCAATGCTTAGCCTGCTTGAGGAACCGATGTTCTAGATCTGGCGTTTTGGTAGGTTCTAGATCTCGAGTTGTTGATGAAGATCTTGGTAGGTTCTGGATCCCGAGTCTTGGTTGATGAAGATTCATGTTCGTGCAACATATCAATCGGCTATACATAGAGTAACAAAACAATGAGGCTTTAGATAGACATTCTAACTACATTGTAATAATCTTTCTTGTAAGCTCTACCTGAAGGTCAAATGAATATGGCCTACAAAATAAGTACGTAGTTACTAATAATATTCTCTATTGATTTATGAAAATACAGAACTGCATGTTCAGTTGTTTTGTTTCATTACTTGTGTATAGTAGTAAGATAGAGAACAGAGTGCTTTTGTTCAGATGTTGTCTTACTTGGTTATTGATATTTCTACTATTTCTAAGCTAGTGCCAGATTTGTCTAGTTTTATAGTAGCTAAAGAAAATAAATAGCCTGTAGCATATCTTCATGTCACCTTAATAGATTTAAGTTCAGTTGGTGTATGAATCTATTGAAATATGTGCTTAGAGGAAGCAGCATGGTTTGGGCAGCAACATGACTTGGAAACCCTGTCAAAGAAAATCAAGAACCGGTTTGTTCCCTTTCATTACATGCTCTGTAGTCTGCTTTTCTTCCAGAGCATTTTAATCTTCTGTCACTCTATTGCTAACATGGTGAATTGATTTTAGCAGTCTTCAGTGTGTCTTCAGTTTTTGGCGATGAGTCAAGTCTCCTCGATGGGGATTCTGCTGAGTTCAAAGTGGAGGAAAACATGAATGGTAATGGGAATAAAGAAAAGAAAACATCTCAGAAGATCAGGTGATGGCTCCCCGTCTTGTTACTGCTCCCAATATACTTGCTTTTCAGTGGTAATCTGGAATATTTGTTTGAAATTTCTGTTTATTTCTATATTTCACGGTTTTCTGCTTTGGGTTAGCAAGCAGACACTGCATTCTATGGTTGTGTAGTTTTAGTTCTCTATATTTCAATTGTTAACTAAAATATATTATCTTGTTGTAGTTACTCTGTTTAACCACGAGCGCAGGATCTGGGCCCATGCTTTCAGTTTAGTAAATAATTGCAGTGTCTAGCTAATCGACTTGGTGATGCTACTGCCACTTTGTGCCACTAGTGATATAAATTTTACAAACTAGACATGCTGAACTACAGTGCACGTAGTTCATATTTAAAGGTTGATAGTGTTGGCTTTGCATCTGTTAGCAGGCAGCAGTAACATGTTTTTGTAACTCTAAATAAGACATTAGTTTACCATCAATAAAAGCAGAAATATACTTTGTGAGTGCAACCATTTCAACAGGATATGTTTAAATTGATAGTTGTACCTAACACATTTTGGCTTAGGCGGTAGCTATCTATTAAGTTATCTAAATTACTATTTGATTGAACGTTTCTTTTCTACAGTTTTCAGGAAGGGAATCGGTGGATAAACAATATTGGAGAAGTGCTTGACGAAGGAGCTTCATTCCACCGAGGCGGCAACATTGGTTATTTGCTTATTAAATTTGCGACATGGAGAGACAATTGTTGGCTGTATGAATTAGTCTTGTTTTTAAATTGCTTCATCATCAATGTGTAAATATTTGTATATATAAACATATTTGATCAAATGGTTGTAAATCTATAATTGGAAATGCAATAAAGAAATGTCACCATATTTGTCATTCAATAAATGTCTGAGATTTCTTACAACAAAAATAGATGGGCTAGATGGTGATATATGCATCCATGTCATGATCCACATAAGAAGTCTAGATGATGTGGCAATTCATTTATGACGGTTTAGAACCGTCATAGGTAATGGGTTTGGGTTGGGCTAACTAGGCCTTGGGCTTAATTGTGACGGTTTGAGATCGTCACGAATTCTGTTAATCTGTGACAATTTTGTGAAAATCGTCACGGAGGTTAATCCTTGACGCTTAATAGGTGACGTTCTCTAAAACCGTCACAAATGTTGGATAGTGACAGCTTTTTGATAATCCATGACGGAAATTTTTCATCATGGATTAGCAGGTTTCTTGTAGTGATTCCAAATGACACACGTCATCTAGGAGTTCCATTAGGTGCGTCCATATTGATTTCTATGCATATGGTATGTTCCATACAAATCGTGCACCTATCTTGCATCAAGATTAGCACTATCTCCAAACAGATCAAACCGAGCTTCCACTTGAGCCTATTCACCGAAGTACCAACAAGTGCTTCCGAAATGGTTTCTTAAACTATGGTGCATTAGGCGCAAACCATGCACATATCTTGCATCGACCCTAAAACTGTTTCTAAACAGACCAAAGTGAGATTCCATATGACACACGTCATCAAGGAGTTCCATCGGGTGCATCCAAATTGATTTCCAAGCATATGGTATGTTCCATGCAAACCGTGTACTTATCTTGCATCAAGATTAGCACAATCTCCAAACAGACCGAACTGATCTACCACTTGAGCCTCTTCATCTTGTAGTATAAACAAGTGCGTCAAAAATGGTTTCTTAGACTATGGTGCATTAGGAACAAACTATGCACCTATCTTGCACTGAAACTAACATTGTCTCCAAACAGACCGAAGCGAGATTACATATGACACACGTCATCTAGGAGTTCCATTGGGTTCGTCCAAATTGATTTTGTTAACATATGGTACGTTCCATGCAAACTATGCAACTATCTTGCATCAAGATTAGCACTATATCCGAACAGACCAAATCGAGCCTCCAGTTGAGCCTCTTCAACTACGAGTACCATCGAGTGCGTCTAAAATGGTTTCTTAGCCTATGGTGCATTAGGCATAAACCGTGCACATATCTTCTACCAAAACTAACAGTGTCTCTAAACGAACCGAAGCAAGATTCCATATGACACACATCATCACAGAGTTATATCAGGTGTGTCCTAATTGATTTCTAAGCATATCGTATGTTCCACGGAAACCGTGCATCTATCTTGCATCAAGATTAGCACTATCTCCAAACAGACAAAATTAAGCTTTCACTTGAGCCCCTTGACCTAGGAGTATCATCGGGTGCGTCCAAAATGGTTTCTTATTCTATGGTGCATTAGGTGCAAACCGGTTGCCTATCTTACACTGAAACTAACACTGTCTCTAAACAGACCGAAGTGAGATTCCATATGACACATGTCATCTAGTAGTTCCATCTGGTGCGTCCAAATTGATTTTTGAGCATATGGTATGTTCAATGCAAATCGTGCACCTATCTTCCATCAAGATTAGCACTATCTCTAAACAGACCGAACCGAGCCTACACTTGAGCCTCTTCACCTAGGAGTACCAACAGGTGCTTCCAAAATGGTTTCTTAGAGTTTGGTGCATTTGGCGCAAACCGTGCACATATCTTGCACTGAAACTAATACTGTCTAAATTAATTTCTAAGCATATGGTACGTTCCATGCAGACCGTGCATCTATCTTGCATCAAGATTAGCACTATCTCCAAATAGACCAAACCGAGCTTTCACTTGATCCTTTTAACTTGGACTACCATCGGGTGTGTACAAAATGGTTTCTTAGCCTATGCTGCATTATGTGCAAACCTTGCACTTATCTTGCACCGAAACTAACACTCTCTCCAAATAAACAGAAGCAAGATTTCGTATGACACATGTTATCTAGGAGTTCCTTCATGTGTGTCCAGATTAATTTCCAAGGATTTGGTATGTTCTATGCAAACCGTGCACCTATCTTGCATCAAGATTAGAACTATCTCCAAACAGACCGAACCGACCAACCACTTGAGCCCCTTCACCTAGGAGTACCAACAAGTGCGTCCAAAATGGTTTCTTAGACTATGATGCATTAGGTGCAAACTGTGCACCTATCTTGCACCAAAACTAACAATGTCTCCAAATGGACCGAAGCGAGATTCCAAATGACACACGTCATCAAGGAGTTCCATCGGGTGCATCCAAATTGATTTCCAAGCATATGGTATGTTCCATGCAAACCATGCACCTACCTTGCATAAGGATTAGCACTATCTCACAACTGACCAAACCTAGCTTCCACTTGAGCCTCTTCACCCAGGAGTACCAAATAGTGCGTCCAAAATGGTTTCTTAGACTATGGTGCATTAGGCGCAAACAATGTACCTATCTTGCACTGAAACTAACTATGTCTCCAAATGGACCGAAGCGAGATTCGATATGACACACGTCAGCAAGATGTTCTATCGAGTGCATCCAAATTAATTTCCAAGCATGTGGTATGTTCCATGCAAACCATGCACCTACCTTACATAAGGATTAGCACTATGTCCAAACTGACCGAACCAAGCTTCCACTTGAGCCTCTTCAGCCAGGAGTACCAACAAGTGCATCCAAAATGGTTTCTTAGACTATGGTGCATTAGGCGCAAAGTGTGCACCTATCTTGCACTAAAACTTACAATGTCTACAAACGGACCGAAGCAAGATTCCATATGACGCACGTCATCTAGGAGTTCCATTGGGTGCGTCCAAATTGATTCCTAAGCATATGGTATGTTCCTTGCAAATCATGCACCTATCTTGCATCAAGATTAACACTATCTCCAAACAGATCAAACTGAGCTTTCACTTGAGCTTTTTACCTAGGAGTACCATCGGGTGCATCCAAAATGGTTTCTTAGCCTATGCTGCATTATGTGCAAACCTTGCACCTATCCTGCACCGAATCTAACACTGTCTCCAAACATACCGAAGCAAGATTTCGTATGACACACGTCATCTAGGAGTTCCTTCATGTGCTTCCAAATTGTTTTCCAATCATTTGGTATGTTCCATGCAAAACGTGCACCTATCTTGCATCAAGAATAGCACTTTCCCAAACAAACCGAACCGAGCAACCACTTGAGCCCCTTCACCTAGGAGTAACAAAAAAGTGCGTCCAAAATGGTTTCGTAGACTATGGTGCATTAGGAGCAAACTGTGCACCTATTTTGCACTAAAACTTACAATGTCTACAAATGAACCGAAGCAAGATTCCATATGACACACGTCATCTAGGAGTTCCATTGGGTGCGTCCAAATAGATTTCTAAGCATATGGTATGTTCCATGCAAATCATGCACCTATCTTGCATCAAGATTAGCACTGTCTCCAAACAAATCAAACTGAGCTTCCCCTTGAGCCTCTTCACCAAAGTACCAACAGGTGCTTCCAAAATGGTTTCTTAGACTATGGTGCATTAGGCGCAAACCATGCACATGTCTTGCACCGAAACTAACACTGTTTCTAAATAGACCAAAGCGAGATTCCATATGACACACGTTATCAAGGAGTTCCATCGGGTGCATCCAAATTGATTTCCAAGCATATGGTATGTTCCATGCAAACCGTGCACCTATCTTGCATCAAGATTAGCACCATCTCCAAACAGACCGTGCCGAGCTTCACTTGAGCCTCTTCATCTCGGAGTATGGTCCAAGCATAGGGTATGTTTCATACAAACCGTGCACCTATCTTGCATCAAGATTTGCACTATCTCCAAACAGACCGAACCGAGCTTCCACTTGAGCCACTTCATCTAGGAGTACAAAGATGTCCATCAAAAATGGTTTCTTAGACTATGGTGCATTAGGCACAAACTATGCACCTATCTTGCACCGAAACTAATAATGTCTCCAAACAGACCGAAGCGAGATTCCATACGACACACGTCATCTAGGAGTTCCATTGGGTGCGTCCAAATTGATTTCTTAATATATGATACATTGTATGCAAACTGTGCAACTATCTTGCATCAAGATTAGCACTATATCCGAACAGACCAAATCGAGCCTCCACTTGAGCCTCTTCAACTACGAGTACCATCGTGTGCGTCTAAAATGGTTTCGTAGCCTATGGTGCATTAGGCGTAAACCGTGCACATATCTTCTACCAAAACTAACACTGTCTCTAAACGAACCAAAGCAAGATTCCATATGACACACATCATCAAGGAGTTATACCAGGTGCGTCCTAATTGATTTCTGAGCATATCGTATGTTCCATGCAAAGCGTGCATCTATCTTGCATCAAGATTAGCACTATCTCCAAACAGACCAAACCGAGCTTTCACTTGATCCCTTTGACCTAGGAGTACCATTGGGTGCGTCCAAAATAGTTTCTTATCCTATGGTGCATTAGGTGCAAACCGTGCACCTATCTTGCACCAAAACTAACAGTCTCTAAATGGACCGAAGTGAGATTCCATATGACACATGTCATCTAGGAGTTCCATTTGGTACGTCCAAATTGATTTCTGAGCATATGGTATTCCATGCAAATCGTGCACCTATCTTGCATCAAAATTAGCACTATCTCTAAACAGATCGAACCGAGCCTCCACTTGAGGCTGTTCACCTAGGAGTACCAACAGGTGCTTCCAAAATGGTTTCTTAGACTTTGGTGCATTAGGCGCAAACCGTGCACATATCATGCACCAAAACTAATACTGTCTCTAAGCACACCAAAGCGAGATTCCATATGACACACGTCATGAAGGAGTTCTATCGGGTGTGTCCAAATTAATTTCTAGGCATACGGTACGTTCCATGCAGACCGTGCATCTATGTTGCATCAAGATAGCACTGTCTACAAATAGACCAAACCGAGCTTTCACTTGAGCCTTTTACCTAGGAGTACCATCGGGTGCGTCCAAAATAGTTTCTTAGCCTATGTTGCATTATGTGCAAACCTTGCACCAATCCTGCAGCGAAACTAACACTGTCTCCAAATAGACCGAAGCAAGATTTTGTATGACACACGTCATCTAGGAGTTCCATCATGTGCATCCAGATTGATTTCCAAGCATTTGGTATGTTCCATGCAAACCATGCACCTATCTTGCATCAAGATTAGCACTATCTCCAAACAGAGCGAACCGAGCTTCCACTTGAGCCCCATCACCTTGGAGTACCAACAGGTGCATCTAAAATGGTTTCTTAGATTATGGTGCATTAGGTGCAAACTGTGCACCTATTTTGCACTGAAACTAACAATATCTCCAAACAGACCGAAGCGAGATTCAATATGACACACGTCATCAAGGAGTTCCATCGGGTGCATCCAAATTGATTTCCAAGGATATGATATGTTCCATGCAAACCATGCACCTACCTTGCATAAGGATTAGCACATCTCCAAACTAACCGAACCAAGCTTCCACTTAAGCCTCTTCACCTAGGAGTGCCACAGAATAAAATGGTTTCTTAGACTTTGGTGTATTAGACGCAAACCGTGCACATATCTTGCACCGAAACTAATATTGTCGCTAAGCACACCAAAGCGAGGTTCCATATGACACACGTCATCAAGGAGTTCTATCCGGTGTGTCCAAATTAATTTCTAAGCATATGGTACGTTCCATGCAGACCGTGCATCTATCTTGCATCAAGATTAGCACTATCTCCAAACAGATCAAACCGAGCTTCCACTTGAGCCTCTTCACCGAAGTACTAACAGGTGCTTCCAAAATTGTTTCTTAGACTATGGTGCATTAGGCGCAAACTATGCACATATCTTGCACCGAAACTAACACTGTTTCTACACAGACCAAAGCGAGATTCCATGTGACACACGTTATCAAGGAGTTCCATCGGGTGCATCCAAATTGATTTCCAAGCATATGGTATGTTCCATGCATACCGTGCACCTATCTTGCATCAAGATTAGCACTATCTCAAAACAGACCAAACCGAGCTTCCACTTGAGCCTCTTCTTCTAGTAGTACAAACAGGTGCGTCAAAAATGGTTTGTTAGCTATAGTGCATTAGGCACAAACTATGCACCTATCGTGTACCAAAACTAACATTGTCTCCAAATAGACTGAAGTGAGATTCCGTATGGCACACGTCATCTAGGAGTTCCATTGGGAGCGTCCAAATTGATTTCTTAACATATCATATGTTCCATGCAAACTGTGCAATTATATTGCATCAAGATTAGCACTATATCCGAACAAACCAAATCGAGCCTCCACTTGATCCTCTTCAACTACGAGTACCATCGGATGCGTCTAAAATGGGTTCTTTGCCTATGGTGCATTAGTCGTAAACTGTGCACATATCTTGTACCAAAACTGCACTGTCTCTAAACAAACCGAAGCAAGATTCCATATGACACACATCATCAAGGAGTTATATCAGGTGCGTCCGAATTGATTTCTAACCATATTGTATGTTCCATGCAAGCCGTGCATCTATCTTGCATCAAGATTAGCACTATCTCCAAACAGACCAAACTGAGCTTTCACTTGAGCCCCTTGACCTAGGAGTACCATTGGGTGCATCCAAAATGTTTCTTATCCTATGGTGCATTAGGAGCAAACCATGCACCTATCTTGCACCGAAACTAACATTGTCTCCAAACAGACCGAAGCGAGATTCCATATGACACGTCATCTAGGAGTTCCATCTGGTGTGTCCAAATTAATTTCTGAGCGTATGGCATGTTCGATGCAAATCGTGTAACTTTATTGCATCAAGATTAGCACTATATCCGAACAGACCGAACCGAGCCTCCACTTGAGCATCTTCACCTAGGAGTACCAACAGGTGCTTCCAAAATGTTTTCTTAGACTTTGGTGCATTAGGCGCAAAGCGTGCACATATCTTGCACCGAAACTAATATTGTCTCTAAGCACACCAAAGCGAGATTCCATACGACACACGTCATCAAGGAGTTCTATCGGGTGTGTCCAAATTAATTTCTAAGCATATGGTACGTTCCATGCACACCGTGCATCTATCTTGCATCAAGATTAGCACTATCTCCAAATAGATCAAACCGAGCTTCCACTTGAGCCTCTTCACCGAAGTACCAACAGGTGCTTCCAAAATGGTTTCTTAGACTATGGTGCATTAGGCGCAAACCATGCACATATCTTGCACTGAAACTAACAATGTTTCTAAACAGACCAAAGTGAGATTCCATATGACATACGTCATCAAGGAGTTCCATCGAGTGCAACCAAATTGATTTCCAAGCATATGGTATGTTCCATGCAAACCATGCACCTATCTTGCATCAAGATTAGCACTATCTCCAAACAAACCGAACCGAACTTTCACTTGAGCCTCTTCATCTAGGAGTACAAACAGGTGCGTTAAAAATGGTTCCTTAGACTATAGTGCATTAGGGACAAACTATGCACCTATCTTGCACCAAAACTTACATTGTCTCCAAACAGACCGAAGCGAGATTCCATTGGGTGTGTCCAAATTGATTTCTTAACATATGGTACGTTCCATGCAAACTGTGCACCTATCTTGCATCAAGATTAGCACTATATCCGAATAGACCAAATCGAGCCTCCACTTGAGCCTCTTAAAACTACGAGTACTATCGGGTGCGTCTAAAATGGTTTCTTAGCCTATGTTGCATTAGGCGTGAACCGTGCACATATCTTCTACAAAAACTAACACTGTCTCTAACCGTGCGTCCGAATTGATTTCTGACCATATCGTATGTTCCATGCAAGCCCTGCATCTATCTTGCATCAAGATTAGCACTATCTCCAAACAGACCAAACTGAGCTTTCACTTGAGCCCCTTGACCTAGGAGTACCATTGGGTGCGTCCAAAATGGTTTCTTATCCTATGGTGCATTAGGTGCAAACCGTGCACCTATCTTGCACCGAAACTAACACTGTCTCTAAATGGACCGAAGTGAGATTCCATATGACACATGTCATCTAGGAGTTCCATCTGGTGCATCCAAATTAATTTCTAAGCGTATCGTATGTTCGGTGCAAATTGTGCACCTATCTTGCATCAAGATTAGCACTATCTCTAAACAGACCAAACCGAGCCTCCACTTGAGCCTCTTCACCTAGGAGTACCAACAGGTGCTTCCAAAATGGTTTCTTAGACTTTGGTGCATTAGACGCAAACCGTGCACATATCTTGCACTGAAACTAATATTGTCTCTAAGCACACCAAATTATAAGAGTTCAAGTGTAGAAACGATCGACAAGCAATCGAGTTTCCAAACTTGAGCCCATATAATCCCGGTAGTCAATTGAAATCACGAAGGACTTCAAACCAACTTGCAACAAACCAAGATCGTAATAATTCAGCACAACACAGCGAATGTTACATAGTCATTCATTGCCGTCGAAGCAGCACCACATCGGAGTATTAAGTTATTACAACACTTGTTCGAAGTAGCGGAAGCAAAATAGTTACACACACACTTTCCAAAGTCCAGTTCATAAGTTCGAGTTACTGCCAAAGTCTACATCATCCTTCCAAAAGCAACAGGTACGAGATTGTTAGAGAACCGTGCCCAACGGTTAGTCCTCATCCCCAGCGGGATGGAGACAGGTCTTGCAGAAGCCGTCATAAAAGATGTTATCTGCAACAGGTGGGAATAAACCTTGAGTACGAGAATGTACTCAGCTAGACTTACCCGTCTAGTAAACATAAAAGACACCAAGGATCATGCAAGGCTAATATATAAAAGTAGAGCTGGTTGACTCAATATTTTGCCAAAAGCCTTTATCACAACTAACCTATTGTAAGAGCTTCATATTTATTTATCATTAGCCTACTGCTAGATTAGCACCTGTACTAAAACACTTCACTTGATTATTACAAACAATAATAACCATATCAAGTTCATCATATGTTCTTCTTTGCTATCATCATTATCATGAACCAAGTTCATTAGTGAATGCTACGTTTGCCGCTGCTCTGTCAAGTTCTCACTAACCGGGAGAGACGGTGATTTGAATCGAATTCTTATCCAGCTGGAGGTGTATTCCTAGCACTCACCCAAGCATCCCCCGTCGGAGAGCCAACGGGTCACCTTTGGTACGACTCAGGAATCGCGGCTCCGATCAGCGCTGCACTCCCAGGGCTACCACTTTGCCAGGGAGGTCAGGAATTTTAACTCACCTGCCTTTGGGCTTACGCCAATGGTCCCCCGCACACCGCACTTCCTCCGGTAGTGCGCACTTTATACTTGCCGATCTTCCGGCCTGAGTCATACTACTCGGCTTCGCGGTCGGAAGGAGTTATCCGGCCAACTAAGTGTTAGGCATGCGTTCAACATGACAAGAGGACGTACAACGGTCGGTCCTTAGCTGCCACAGACGGAGTTACTACAACCTTGCAAAACTCCGCCCGGCTTAAGTCAGTTTAATCAGGTTCCATCTACGATAGCACATATAGGCCATCGTGATCCGACACAACCCTATATCGCGCAGATGACAGGAAATCACCCGACTTCTACCGATTAAGCATGGCTAAGCTGCTACCCGATCCTAACTCTACAACCAAGGTAGGGTAAATTATCTGGACAAGGATGGAATAAAGTGCAGCAAAGGTTTTCATCACAACTCCTATACTTAATGCATCAATAGATATAACATATTAAATAAACTTTCGAAAGTAAAGGGAGGCTTAGAATGCTCCGGGGCTTGCCTTTCACGAACGAAGCTGGCTCGTGATTTGGGCACTCAACTTCTTCTTCGGGCTCCTCGAGTCCGACTGGCTGGACCTCCACCTCCTGGCTGCCCTCCTGGCCTTCGGGGTTCACTTGCAGATCGAAGGAGGCTGCCACGTCCGATGCACCTATTGCATGCTCGGTGAATGAGAAGGTGTGCATACAAAAGAATGAATGCTTGATAACATAAGTGACCTACTGGACACTCATTTATGGAGCAATAGTTATAACAAGTTCACACAAGTTAACAAGTTAACTTAGCCCAAAACCTATCATGATAGCCTATAACAGCAAGCATCCAACAGCAGGATTAGCTCGGTAAACAGATCATAACTATTGCCACAAAGATCCAACAAACTTAAGTGAGGACATTCTGGAAAGCTTAAGAAATTGTCTACAAATCGTCTTTGAACATCACAGCAAGATTCATAAGTTAAAGAAGCTATTTAAACAAAGTTCCAGGTTCTGTACCAGAAAAACAGAGAGCACCTATTTCTGGAACCCAACTTGGAACAGCCATAACTTTGAAACTACTAGACCAAAAGACCCCAAATTTAACCCACAGCTAGTCCATAAAGTTTACTAAAACATTGATTTAGACAAGCCTCCCAGAGAACAAAGTTATCAACTAGTAAAAACTATATTACTCCCTTGCTGTCCAGAACAGCCTTTAACCCTTTAATTAATTATTTGATGACATAACCATAACATAAACCATGCCAACCACATGGCTTATGAGCACAAGCATATCACAAGGTTACTAGAACATCAGATGATAACCCTCAAACATTTACTTAACAAGACATTTATTAATTAATTCTAGAAAGGAGCATAATTACAAGATACTAGTCAAAGTGCTCAGAAAAATCTACAAAAATTACAGATGTACAAGAATAGCATCAAAGCATCACCATAAAACTTTCAGAGCAATTGTACATACCAAATTAAAGATATGCATTTAACATGTGACAAGGTGTTTATTTCATAAATTCAGAAACATGACTTATATGGTGTCAAACAACAGATTTCAGATTATTTACATATTATGTATGCCATAAAAAAGTTTACCACCTAAGTAGAATACCAGCATAAGTACCAATTATTTTATATGATTTACTCAAGGAAACAAGCCAAATCTCAAACATAAATTACATATCAAAGCTGCAGTACTCCAAAAATTATGAAATATTTACCAAAGCACTCTAATACCACACAGATACTACCATAAAATTTTCATGGCAAACTAAACAGTATAACCAGAGATATGAATTTATCCATGAATAACAAGATTAAACCCTTAATAAATATTTTCCCAGTAAACATGGTTCATTTTATATTTTTATTAAAAACTAGCCATCTCAAGGAACACCACAAAATTGGTTTCACCATTTTTGGATGACCAGAACTAGAGATATGATTTTTGTAAGAAAGCCAAAAATCTGGATTTGAATAAAAGAAAAGGAGGGAAGTGAGGTGACACTGACAGTGGACCCCGCCTGTCAGGGTCATCTTCCTCACCGCCGAGGCGACTCTCGCCGGCGATTTCTCCGCGACGGCGAGGTCTCCGGCCAAACCAAGGGCACCATTGTGATCCCCAGACTCTAGCGACTCGATTGATCCCCTTTTCCCCACGGCGGAGCCACCGGAAAGGGCTTGCCGTCGATCATGGCGGCTCGGCGGAGGTGCTCGGCGTTACGCCGGAGTCCTCAGGCCGGTAGAGCGTGACCTAGGGTTTCCTACAGCACCAGCGGACTACGGCGAAGCTTCCTAGGTACGCGGCTTGGCTTGAAACATCGTGGAACACGCTGGCCACGAGAGCGCCCATCTCCGGCGGAAACACGGCGGCATTACGCGTCGTGTCCGGCGACGATGAGTTCGGTCGAGCGTCCACCAAGTGGCGCAAACGCTCGCTAAGGACCTAAGCTACCTCTAGGACCTAACCAGAGAAGACGGGCGGCTTCACAGGGCTCGGCATTGAGTTTGCCGGAAAAGAAGGTCACGGCGACCCGATTTGGGGAAAGAAGGAAATGGCGGCTCACCGGTGGATTTCACGTCGAGATGATGGGTGGAGAATGGAGAGCCGTTCACGGCGAAGCTTTGCGTGAAGTTTGGTGGGCAATGGCGCAGCAAGGAACGCGCACGAGCTCGCCGGAGTGAGCTCGCGACGGTGAGCTCACTGCGGCCGCGTTACTGGCGAGAGAGTGAGTGGAAGGAGAGAGTGGACGCGTCCACTGCGTCCAGGACGTCGCCGTGGAGGTCATGCGCACGCTGGGAGCTGACGAGCGGGGCCATCGCCGGCGTACGGGCGCCATCTGGCGGACAGGTGGCGCTCTGGACGTTCCCGACGGCGAGCTCCTCTCTGAAACAAGCGACGCGATCAGTGTCTGACAGAGCGACTTCAGCGATGAATAACTTCCAAACCAGAGCGAGTTAGGAGATGGTGTACTTGACAAAGTTGGAGCACCAACTGAGTTCTACAACAATGTCAACTAGAGCAAGAGCCAGATCGGCCTGATTTGAGAGATATAGAGTTTTCAAAACCGATCAAGCAAACTGGTTTCGTTCCAGGACTTAGAAAATTTTCCAAGTGTTGGAAACAGCCCCAAATCTGCCTTGTGGGTCACTTTTGAGCTAGATGTGGTCAATTTCATGAGATGGCCATAAAACAACTTTTGTTCCCTATAAAATTTTCTACAACTTTGCTATAGAATGTTTTGACATGCAAACATTTTATGGAACACTTTTTAAGAGCCTAAGCAAAAGAGGTTTCTTGGGCCTATTTGTATAAGTATGACTTAAGTGATTATTTTGGAGAAGTGATCAACATGAACATTGTTCCCAAGGTTAAGTTAAAAATAGATAAACTAATTACCAAGGCATAGAGCACAAGCACAAGCATGGTTCACTCAAACATAAGCATAGGAAGCCTATTTAAGCAATTTAGATCACATTTTTGCATAGAATGACATGGCTCAAGATAGATGATGATCATGATATGCTTTGAGTAGATGATGATGCTCATGCTATGCACATGATTAATGCAACCATAACACTGGGGTGTTACAGCCCTCCCCCCTTACAAAAATCTTGTCCCGAGATTTTAAAGCTTACAGATTTTCTTCGAAGGTTTTGTAAACTTCTTTTAAATAATCCTCCGTCTCCCAAGTGGCATCTTCTTCCCCGTGGTTACTCCACAACACTTTGTAGAACTTAACCACACGATTACGAGTCACCCGTTCCTTGCGGTCAAGAACCGCTACAGGTGTTTCTTCATACCCCAAGTCTGACTTCAACTTGATATCTCGATCTTCCACTCGTTCCTCCGGTACACGAAGGCACTTCTTTAATTGTGATACGTGGAAGACAGGGAAAATAGCCCAAAGTCCAACTGGGAGTTGAACTTTGTACGCCACCTCCCCTTTCCTTTCGAGAATCCGATAAGGTCCCACATAACAAGGTGCAAGCTTTCGCTTGACTCCGAACCTTTGTACACCCTTCATCGGAGACACCTTGATATACACATGGTCACCAACTGAAAACTCAATCGGCTTCCTTCTTTTGTCGGCATAACTTTTGTGACGAGCTTGAGCAGCTTCCAGATGTTGCTGGATGGTACGGACTTGCTGCTCTGCTTCGTTCACGAAATCGATACCATAATACCTTCGCTCTCCGGCTTCTACCCAATTCAACGGGGTTCGACACTTTCGACCGTACAGGGCTTCAAATGGAGCCATCTTGATACTCTCCAGATAACTATTGTTGTAGGAGAACTCAGCTAATGGCAACCACTTAACCCAAGAACCTTTTGAAGAGAGAGCACATGCTCTCGACATGTCTTCTAGGATTTGGTTAACCCGTTCAGTTTGACTAGCCGTTTGGGGATGATAAGCAGAGCTACGGACTAAATGAGTACCAATCTGCTCATGCAGACATTCCCAAAAATGAGCAGTGCACTGTGGTCCACGATCTGATACAATAGTTCGAGGCACACCATACTGACGAACAATGTGCTCGAAATACAATTCTACATATTGATGTGGACGATAGTCAGTTCGAACTGGAATAAATCGAGCAACCTTGGTCAAACGATCTACAATCACCCAGATGGAGTCGTAACCCTTAACAGAAGTTGGGAGTCCAATGATGAAATCCATGCTGACTTCTTCCCAGTTCCAACCAGGAATTGACAAGGGTTGAAGCAAACCAGCTTTCATGTGAACAGCCTTCACACGACAACAATTGTCACAACGAGCGACAAAAGCAGCGATCTCCTTTTTCATCTTTGTCCACCAAAACAAAGGTTTCAGATCCCGATACATCTTGCTACTACCAGGATGGATAGACAATTTGGATGAATGAGCTTCAGATATGATCTGATTTCGTAGCTCACGGTCTTTTGGGACCACTAGTCGATCTTTGAACCAAAGAATTCCGTTCTCATCGACCCGGAAATGCTTGGTTTCTTCTTCCTTCATTTTCCTCTTTATATGGTGGATGCCTACATCTGTTTGCTGCAATTCGATGACTCGATTGCGAAGAGTACTCTCCAGAGAAATCTGGTTGAGCACAAGTGGATGCATAAGATGTGACAACAACTGATCTTCCACTTGGATTGAGTGACAGTGCGCTTTCCGACTCAAGGCATCCGCCACCACGTTCGCCTTGCCCGGATGATAGTGCACTTGTAGATTATAATCTTTAATCAACTCAAGCCATCTTCGCTGTCGCATGTTCAATTCAGGTTGAGTGAAGATATACTTGAGGCTCTTATGATCGGTGTAGATATTACACAGATTACCGAGCAAATAATGCCTCCAGATTTTCAAAGCATGAACAACTGCTGCCAATTCTAAGTCATGAGTAGGGTAATTGACCTCATGCTTTCGAAGTTGGCGTGAGGCATACCGATAAAGCGACCTTCCTGCATCAACACGCAGCCTAGACCGATGCCTGACGCGTCACAAAAGACATCGAAGGGCTTTTCGATATCAGGTTGAGCTAGGACAGGAGCTGATGTCAGCAATGTCCTCAACTTATGGAATGCCTCTTCACGCTCAGGCGTCCACACAAACTTCTCATCTTTCTGAAGTAGACGGGTCATAGGCTTGGATATTTTTGAAAATTCCGGAATGAATCGACGATAATATCCAGCCAGACCAAGAAAACTTCGAACCTCGTGCACCGAAGTTGGAACTTTCCAATCCAGCACTTCTTGCACCTTGGCTGGGTCCACCGATATGCCTTCTTCAGATAAGACATGGCCCAAGAAAGGTACTTTCTTTAGCCAAAACTCGCATTTGCTAAACTTGGCATAAAGCTGATGTTCGCGCAAACGCGACAACACTATACGCAGATGCTCTGCATGCTCCTCTTCATTGCAGGAGTATACCAAGATATCATCAATGAAGACCACCACAAACTTGTCCAATTCGGGCATGAACACCGAATTTATGAGATACATGAAGTGAGTAGGTGCATTTGTAAGACCGAAGGACATGACGAGATACTCATACAACCCGTACCTTGTCGAGAAAGTTGTCTTAGGTACATCTTCAGGATGGATCTTGATCTGATGGTACCCAGATCGCAAATCGATCTTGGAGAATACCTTGGCTTTAGACAACTGATCAAACAAGATATCAATACGAGGAAGAGGGTATTTATTCTTGATGGTCACCGCATTTAGGGGACGATAGTCCACACACATGCGCAAAGATTGATCCTTCTTCTTCACAAAGATAGCCGGACAACCCCATGGAGAAGAACTAGGATGGATAAGACCCTTCTTCAACAACTCATTCAACTGGGTCTTAAGCTCAGCTAACTCATTGGGTGGCATTCTATAAGGTCTTCTAGAGATAGGAGCGGTACCTGGAATCAACTCAATTTTGAACTCCACATCCCGATCCGGAGGAAGCCCGGGCAAATCATCAGGAAATACATCCCGGAACTCACACACCACCGGAATATCCTGAATAGCCTTAGATGTAACTGCATTCACAGTGCTACAGATTTGAATATCACGAGGGAGTTGCACTAGAAATGCCTCCTTGGTATTTGGGTCTTTTAACATCACTACACGAGTGGTGGTGTCGATAAGAACTCCATTGCCACTCATCCACTTCATCCCCAGAATTACATCTATGCCCACACCGGGTAGAACAACTAAATCAGCAAGAAACTGACGGCCTCCTATTTCCAGAGTTGCCACCAAAATCACTTGATTGGTGGAAATATCATTTCCTGCAGCACTAATACAATAACTGCCCTTATCAAGTGTAAATGCCTTGATATTATGCTTAGACACAAATTCAGAACTCACAAAAGAACGCGATGCTCCTGAATCAAAAAGCACAAGTGCATCACGTTGGTTAACCAGAAACTTACCAGCCGTAACTACCTCACCAGCAGGGATTGCTTCCACAGTGGTGTAGTGAACACGCCCCTGACGGACGTTCCCTTGGTTGCCCTTCTTTGGCGGGTAAGGACAGTTGCTCTGCCAATGCCCGGTCTGATTGCAGTTCCAGCACGGACGGTTGGCAGGTGGAGTCTTGGCATAGTTGGGACCCGTGTTGCCCCTAGGAAGAGCAATAGAGTACCCTTTGCGGAAACCCGTTTTCGCCTGATTCTTCTTCACCGGGGGGCGGTACCGCTGGTTCGGCGTTGGAGCACGGAACGGTGGCTTAGCTGCCACTGGAGCCTTGGACTGAGATGACCCTGCCCCAGCCTCAAAAGCCCTCTTGCGAGTCTTGGTCGCAGTGTACACAGTATTATAGTTCTCTTGAGTGAGAGCATCACTGACAAACTCATTGAAAGTTGCACACTTAGTGCGTCCCATAGTCTTCAGCAACTTGGGACCCAAACCTTGTTTGAAACTAGCAATCTTTTTCGCCTTAGTGTTCACAAACTCAGGAGCATACCTAGACAAATGATTGAAAGCATGCAAATACTCCTTCAAAGTTTTGTTGCCCTGAGTCAACTGCATAAACTCAGTATGCTTCATCTCCATGACACTAGGAGGAATGAAATGCCCCTTAAAAGCTTCACAGAAAAGATTCCAGTCAAGCACAGTGTCGGCTGGAAGAGCTTCCCGATACTGATTCCACCAGATGCCTGCTGGACCTTGCAGTTGATGAGCTGCATACTCTGCCTTCAAACCTTCAGTCAACCGAAGCAAGCGGAACTTTTGTTCCACCGTGTTCAGCTATTCCTCAGCTTGAAGGGGTTCTTCAGCTTCTCTGAAAGATGGGGGCTTAGTATCCATGAAGTCCTTCAAACTGCTATACTGATTAGGAGCTGGCCATTCATGTGCCTGACGACCACCCTGATTCGCCATCCGATTGATGGTCTCAGTGAGCATCCTCTGATTTTCCACCATCATTTGCATTAACTCAGCAAGATTTGGTGGTGGAGGAGGAGGGGGTGGATTCATGTTTGCACGCTGTTCCGCACCTCGGGTGCCACGAGACATCTGTAAAGACACAGTCAGTGAGCATTGCTGATGACAAGATTTGCTGTAGAAGAACTTATATTTATGCCTGAAAGGATTCGAGAGAATAACTTTACAGAAAGGCACAATAATTCAATTCCACAAAACAACATCACCAATCCAACACATGACAGAGATATCCACAATATGCACCACAACGGAAAACATCGTCATAACATAACGAACATGTTAAGGTTACACATTGGGTCCATAAAGTTATTACACCATCACAGTACATGCCATGAGTCAAGGTCAAAGTTCCAGATTACAACATTGGTACAAAAGCACCACGGCTGACTGGCATACTACAAAAGATCCTCATAAACAACTACCCACAACCCACTACACTCCAGGCTCGTCGCCCGAGTCAGCGTTGAAGATTGCCTCTCCATCCTCATCGCTAACCGGCTCAAGCTCCTCGTCCTCCACGTCCTCGTGCAAAGGTGGTGCAACCGCTGCTGGTCCATCGACCTCCATACCATCATCATCGGCCACAATCACCTAAGGTCCCACCTCTGGATACACGGGTATAGGGCGAGGAATAGGGTGTAGCAAGTTGTTGAGATGGTGAATCTCCACAAGACCAGCCTCAATCTGATCCTGCAGATAGTTCTCCCACTCAAGAGACTGAACCCGGTGCATCTCCCATGCCCGGCGCCTGTTCTCCGACACGCGGAGTGCAGTGTCCCTCTCACGAGTGATCTGCACCAAGCGCTCCTGTATGGTCTCCCTCTCTCTAGCTAACTGACTCATCTGATCCTGCTTATGATCTCTCTCTCTAATGGCCTTCACCCACTGCTGCCTACGGTACTCCGCAATGCCTTCCCAGTCATTGCGGTCCTTCTGAGCTTGCTCCAGGAGTCTAGCTTGCTTGCGAAACTTGCAAGCACACTTTTCAGCCTTCCGTTGCATCTCCTGAGCCTGGCGAACAGCCACCATCACCGGTGCATAGGTGTCCTCTCGCTGACTGATCAGCTTGAGCACAGCCATCATAGCACTCATAGCAGGACTAGAACTCTCAGCTCTCTCTCCCTGCCGCGAACCAAGGCACAACCATCAGCCAGTTTCCACTCTGCTGCTGCTGGGTCAGCACGGGGAATGGAGGCCGCTGGTCCTCCCGTTAGCTCATCACCACACCTCTCACAGATATCCAGCAGGATAGTCTGGGCTGCAACCTAAGCTACCTCCCAAGGAGTCTGCCAATCTGAGCTACAAGTCCAGCCTGTCCATGCAGGCTTGTCCCCATGTGGAGGGACAACTCCCTGCACAGCAAACCACTGTATCCCTCCTGAGCTCTCCAACTCCCACCAAGCATACTGAGGTGGCTCAGTACACCTGACAGTCTGTAACACTCTCCAGAGCAGGGTAGGAGTGCCAAACTCGCTCAAAAAAGTGTCACTGGGACGGGGTGAAGCGGGTGCGTCCATCTGTGGAAAGGAATAGGAATACCATGGGTAAAAGAGGATTAGTTTAAGCAACATTTATTTAATTAAAAGGGACGAAATTGTAAGGGAAGGAGTAGACAGAATGTATGTATGAATGCGACATGATGCATGCACGAACCGTACGTCCTCATAAACTTAGAAAATTAACATTCTAACGGATATACGGTGGCATACATTCGTCTCTCGATACGATAACTATCGATTTACACGTGCGCTGTTAGAGTACCTGCAGAAAACTTCATTTCAGCCCAACAGTTCCCAATATATCACTCAAGAAAGCAGTAAACTAAGTGCACATTGCTTGGACATGCCCCACATGCACAAACAATGACACCACAGCCACCCGAAAAATTAAATGCTCCCCAATTAAGTTTCTTTCGCGGTTCCATAGTTTTTACATGTAACCACTCTAGAAAACCACCACGAACACTCCCCTAGACCGCCGTTTGGACGATCATGCTCTCACAGCTCACACTTACCAGGGCGTAGGTGCGACGTTGCATAATTTAAATCTAGCGACATATGTGGCTAATTCACATATGAAGGCTACCTCCACCATTAGACCACAGGATAGCATAGTGCGGTCATCACACATCCATACCTGAGTACTGCCGGAGATGCATAAATAAAACCCCCCAAGTCAGTACTTAAATAGCCACCTATAGTCCTTATGTGGGCAAGGAGGATTCGACCACTGGCATAACTTAAATATTGATTTGCACCATTTTATTTAAAAACTCTTTTGTTTTTAAATACACAAACGCTGCATTTATAATGCTGAATTTGCTCTGATGCCAGCTGTCACGGAACCGACCAAATTATAAGAGTTCAAGTGTAGAAACGATCGACAAGCAATCGAGTTTCCAAACTTGAGCCCATATAATCCCGGTAGTCAATTGAAATCACGAAGGACTTCAAACCAACTTGCAACAAACCAAGATCGTAATAATTCAGCACAACACAGCGAATGTTACATAGTCATTCATTGCCGTCGAAGCGGCACCACATCGGAGTATTAAGTTATTACAACACTTGTTCGAAGTAGCGGAAGCAAAATAGTTACACACACACTTTCCAAAGTCCAGTTCATAAGTTCGAGTTATTGCCAGAGTCTACATCATCCTTCCAAAAGCAACAGGTACGAGATTGTTAGAGTACCGTGCCCAACAGTTAGTCCTCATCCCCAGCGGGATGGAGACAGGTCTTGCAGAAGCCGTCATAAAAGATGTCATCTGCAACAGGTGGGAATAAACCCTGAGTACGAGAATGTACTCAGCTAGACTTACCCGTCTAGTAAACATAAAAGACACCAAGGATCATGCAAGGCTAATATATAAAAGTAGAGCTGGTTGACTCAATATTTTGCCAAAAGCCTTTATCACAACTAACCTATTGTAAGAGCTTCATATTTATTTATCATTAGCCTACTGCTAGATTAGCACCTGTACTAAAGCACTTCACTTGATTATTACAAACAATAATAACCATATCAAGTTCATCATATGTTCTTCTTTGCTATCATCATTATCATGAACCAAGTTCATTAGTGAATGCTACGTTTGCCGCTGCTCTGTCAAGTTCTCACTAACCGGGAGAGACGGCGATTCGAATCGAATTCCTATCCAGCTGGAGGTGTATTCCTAGCACTCACCCAAGCATCCCCCGTCGGAGAGCCAACGGGTCACCTTTGGTACGACTCAGGAATCGCGGCTCCGATCAGCGCCGCACTCCCAGGGCTACCACTCTGCCAGGGAGGTCAGGAATTTTAACTCACCTGCCTTTGGGCTTACGCCAATGGTCCCCCGAACACCGCACTTCCTCCGGTAGTGCGCACTTTATACTTGTCGGTCTTCCGGCCTGAGTCATACTATTCGGCTTCGCGGTCGGAACGAGTTATCCAGCCAACTAAGTGTTAGGCATGCGTTCAACATGACAAGAGGACGTACAACGGTCGGTCCTTAGCTGCCACAGACGGAGTTACGACAACCTTGCAAAACTCCACCCGGCTTAAGTCAGTTTAATCAGGTTCCATCCACGATAGCACATATAGACCATCGTGATCCGACACAACCCTATATCGCGCAGGTGACAGGAAATCACCCGACTTCTACCGATTAAGCATGGCTAAGCTGCTACCCGATCCTAACTCTACAACCAAGGTTGGGTAAATTATCTGGACAAGGATGGAATAAAGTGCAGCAAAGGTTTTCATCACAACTCCTATACTTAATGCATCAATAGATATAACATATTAAATAAACTCGAAAGTAAAGGGAGGCTTAGAATGCTCCGGGGCTTGCCTTTCACGAACGAAGCTGGCTCGTGATTTGGGCACTCAACTTCTTCTTCGGGCTCCTCGAGTCCGACTGGCTGGACCTCCACCTCCTGGCTGCCCTCCTGGCCTTTGGGGTTCACTTGCAGATCGAAGGAGGGTGCCACGTCCGATGCACCTATTGCATGCTCGCTGAATGAGAAGGTGTGCATACAAAAGAATGAATGCTTGATAACATAAGTGACCTACTGGACACTCATTTATGGAGCAATAGTTATAACAAGTTCACACAGCCATAACTTTGAAACTACTAGACCAAAAGACCCCAAATTTAACCCACAGCTAGTCCATAAAGTTTACTAAAACTTTGATTTAGACAAGCCTCCCAGAGAACAAAGTTATCAACTAGTAAAAACTATATTACTCCCTTGCTGTCCAGAACAGCCTTTAACCCTTTAATTAATTATTTGATGACATAACCAAAACATAAACCATGCCAACCACATGGCTTATGAGCACAAGCATATCACAAGGTTACCAGAACATCAGATGATAACCCTCAAACATTTACTTAACAAGGCATTTATTAATTAATTCTAGAAAGGAGCATAATTACAAGATACTAGTCAAATTGCTCAGAAAAATCAACAAAAATTACAGAGGCACAAGTATAGCGTCAAATCATCACCATAAAAATTTCAGAGCAATTGTACATACCAAATTAAAGATATGCATTTAACATGTGACAAGGTGTTTATTTCATAAATTTAGAAAAATGACTTATATGGTGTCAAACAACAGATTTCAGATTATTTACATATTATGTATGCCATAAACAAGTTTACCACCTAAGTAGAACACCAGCATAAGCACCAATTATTTTATGTGATTTACTCATGGAAACAAGCCAAATCTCAAACATAAATTACATATCAAAGCTGCAGTACTCCAAAAATTATGAAATATTTATCAAAGCACTCTAATACCACACAGATACTACCATAAAATTTTCATGGCAAACTAAACAGTATAACTAGAGATATGAATTTATCCATGAATAACAAGATTAAACCCTTAATAAATATTTTCCCAGACAACATGGTTCATTTTATATTTTTATTAAAAACTAGCCATCTCAAGGAACAGTACAAAATTGGTTTCACCATTTTTGGATCATCAGAACTAGAGATATGATTTTTGCAAGAAAGCCAAAAATCTAGATTTGAATAAAAGAAAAGGAGGGAAGTGAGGTGACACTGACAGTGGACCCCACCTGTCAGGGTCATCTTCCTCACCGCCGAGGCGACTCTCGCCGGCGATTTCTCCGCGACGGCGAGGTCTCCGGCGAAACCAAGGGCACCATTATGATCCCCAGACTCTAGCGACTCGATTGATCCCCTTTTCCCCACGGCGGAGCCACCAGAAAGGGCTTGCCGTCGATCATGGCGGCTCGGCGGAGGTGCTCGGCGTTACGCCGGAGTCCTCAGGCCGGTGGAGCATTACCTAGGGTTTCCTACAGCACCAGCGGACTACGGCGAAGCTTCCTAGGTACGCGGCTTGGCTTGAAACATCGTGGAACACGCTGGCCACGAGAGCGCCCATCTCCGGCGGAAACACGGCGGCATTACGCGTCGTGTCCGGCGACGATGAGTTCGGTCGAGCGTCCACCAAGTGGCGCAAACGCTCGCTAAGGACCTAAGCTACCTCTAGGACCTAACCAGAGAAGACGGGCGGCTTCACAGGGCTCGGCATTGAGTTTGCCGGAAAAGAAGGTCACGGCGACCCGATTTGGGGAAAGAAGGAAATGGCGGCTCACCGGTGGATTTCACGTCGAGATGATGGGTGGAGAATGGAGAGCCGTTCACGGCGAAGCTTTGCGTGAAGTTTGGTGGGCAATGGCGCAGCAAGGAATGCGCACGAGCTCGCCGGAGTGAGCTCGCGACGGTGAGCTCACTGCGGCCGCGTTACTGGCGAGAGAGTGAGTGGAAGGAGAGAGTGGACGCGTCCACTGCGTCCGGGGCGTCACCGTGGAGGTCATGCGCGCGCTGGGAGCTGACAAGCGGGGCCATCACCGGCATACGGGTGCCATTTGGCGGACAGGTGGCGCTCTGGACGTTCCCGACGGCGAGCTCCTCTCTGAAACAAGCGACGCGATCAGTGTCTGACAGAGCGACTTCAGCGATGAATAACTTCCAAACCAGGGCGAGTTAGGAGATGGTGTAGTTGACAAAGTTGGAGCACCAACTGAGTTCTACAACAATGTCAACAAGAGCAAGAGCCAGATCAGCCTGGATTGAGAGATATAGAGTTTTCCAAACCGATCAAGCAAACTGGTTTCGTTCCATGACTTAGAAAATTTTCCAAGTGTTGGAAACAACCCCAAATCTGCCTTGTGGGTCACTTTTGAGCTAGATGTGATCAATTTCATGAGATGGCCATAAAACAACTTTTGTTCTTATAAAATTTGCTACAACTTTGCTGTAGAAAGTTTTGACATGCAAACATTTTATGAAACACTTTTTTAAGAGCCTAAGCAAAAGAGGTTTCTAGGGCCTATTTGTATAAGTATGACTTAAGTGATTATTTTGGAGAAGTGATCAACATGAACATTGTTCCCAAGGTTAAGTTAAAAATAGATAAACTAATTACCAAGGCATAGAGCACAAGCACAAGCATGGTTCACTCAAACATAAGCATAGGAAGCCTATTTAAGCAATTTAGATCACATTTTTGCATAGAATGACATGGCTCAAGATAGATGATGATCATGATATGCTTTGAGTAGATGATGATGCTCATGCTATGCACATGATTAATGCAACCATAACACTGGGGAGTTACAGAGCTTCCACTTGAGCCCCATCACCTTGGAGTACCAACAGGTGCAGCTAAAATGGTTTCTTAGATTATGGTGCATTAGGTGCAAACTGTGCACCTATTTTGCACTGAAACTAACAATATCTCCAAACAGACCGAAGCGAGATTGCATATGACACACATCATCAAGAAGTTCCATCGGGTGCATCCAAATTGATTTCCAAGCATATGATATGTTCCATGCAAACCATGCACCTACGTTGCATAAGGATTAGCACATCTCCAAACTAACCGAACCAGGCTTCCACTTAAGCCTCTTCACCTAGGAGTACCAACAGGTGTTTCCAAAATGGTTTCTTAGACTTTGGTGCATTAGACGTACACCAAAGCAAGATTCCTTATGACCGAAACTAATATTGTCTCTAAGCACACCAAAGCGAGATTCCTTATGACACACGTCATCAAGGAGTTCTATCGGGTGTGTCCAAATTAATTTCTAAGCATATGGTACGTTCCATGCACACCGTGCATCTATCTTGCATCAAGATTAGCACTATCTCCAAATAGATCAAACCGAGCTTCCACTTGAGCCTCTTCACCGAAGCACCAACAGGTGCTTCCAAAATGGTTTCTTAGACTATGGTGCATTAGGCACAAACCATGCACATATCTTGCACTGAAACTAACACTGTTTCTAAACAGACCAAAGCGAGATTCCATATGACATACGTCATAAAGGAGTTCCATCGGGTGCAACCAAATTGATTTCCAAGCATATGGTATGTTCCATGCAAACCATGCACCTATCTTGCATCAAGATTAGCACTATCTCCAAACAAACCGAACCGAACTTTCACTTGAGCCTCTTCATCAAGGAGTACAAACATGTGCGTCAAAAATGGTTCCTTAGACTATGCACCTATCTTGCACCAAAACTTACATTGTCTCCAAACAGACCAAAGCGAGATTCCATATGACACACGTCATCTAGGAGTTCCATTGGGTGTGTCCAAATTGATTTCTTAACATATGGTACGTTCCATGCAAACTGTGCAACTATCTTGCATCAAGATTAGCAGTATATCCGAATAGACCAAATCAAGCCTCCACTTGAGCCTCTTCAACTACGAGTACCATCGGGTGCGTCTAAAATGTTTTCTTAGCCTATGGTGCATTTGGCGTAAACCGTGCACATATCTTCTACCAAAACTAACACTGTCCCTAAACGAACCGAAGCAAGATTCCATATGACACACATCATCAAGGAGTTACATCATGTGCGTCCTAATTGATTTCTGACCATATCGTATGTTCCATGCAAGCTGTGCATCTATCTTGCATCAAGATTAGCACTGTCTCCAAACAGACCAAACCGACCTTTCACTTGAGCCCCTTGACCTAGGAGTACCATCGGGTGCGTCCAAAATGGTTTCATATCCTATGGTGCAATAGGTGCAAACCAGTTACCTATCTTGCACTGAAACTAACACTATCTCTAAACGGATCGAAGTGAGATTCCATATGACACATGTCATCTAGGAGTTCCCTCTGGTGCGTCCAAATTGATTTCTGACCATATAGTATGTTCCATGCAAATTGTGCACCTATCTTGCATCGAGATTAGCACTATCTCTAAACAGACCGAACCGAGCCTCCACTTGAGCCTCTTCACCTAGGAGTACCAACAGGTGCTTCCAAAATAGTTTCTTAGACTTTGGTGCATTAGGCGTAAACCGTCCACATATCTTGCACCGAAACTAATACTGTCTCTAAGCACACAAAAGCAAGATTCCATATGACACACGTCATCAAGGAGTTCTATCGGGTGTGTCCAAATTAATTTCTAAGCATATGGTACGTTCCATGCAAAGCGTGCGTCTATCTTGCATCAAGATTAGCACTATCTCCAAATAAACCAAACCGAGCTTTCATTTGAGCCTTTTACCTAGGAGTACCATCGGGTGCGTCCAAAATTGTTTTTTAGCCTATGCTGCATTAGGTGCAAACCGGTTACATATCTTGCACCGAAACTAACACTGTCTCTAAACACACCGAAGTGAGATTCCATATGACACATGTCATCTAGGAGTTCCATCTGGTGCGTCCAAATTGATTTCTGAGCATATGGTATGTTCCACGCAAATCGTGCACCTATCTTGCATCAAGATTAGCACTATCTCTAAATAGACCGAACCGAGCCTTCACTTTAGCCTCTTCACCTAGGAGTACCAACAGGTGCTTCCAAAATGGTTTCTTAGACTTTGGTGCATTAGGCGCAAACCATGCACATATCTTGCACTGAAACTAATACTGTCTCTAAGCACACCAAAGTGAGATTCCATATGACACACGTCATCAAAGAGTTCAATCGAGTGTGTCCAAACTAATTTCTAAGCATATGGTACGTTCCATGTAGACCGTGCATCTATCTTGCATCAAGAGTAGCACTATCTCCAAATAGACCAAACCGAGCTTTCACTTGAGCCTCTTCATCAAGGAGTACAAACAGGTGCGTCAAAAATGGTTTCTGAGACTATGGTGCATTAGGCACAAACTATGCACCTATCTTGCACCGAAACTAACATTGTCTCCAAACAGACCGAAGCGAGATTCCATATGACAGTCATCATCTAGGAGTTCCATTGGGTGCGTCCAAATTGATTTCTTAACATATGGTACGTTCCATGCAAACTGTGCAACTATCTTGCATCAAGATTAGCACTATATCCGAATAGACCAAATGGAGTCTCCACTTGAGCCTCTTCAACTACGAGTACCGTCAGGTGCGTCTAAAATGGTTTCTTCGCCTATGGTGCATTAGGCGTAAACCATGCACATATCTTCTACCAAAACTAACACTGTCTCTAAATGAACCGAAGCAAGATTCCATATGACACATCATCAAGGAGTTATATCAGGTGCGTCTGTTGATGCAAAAGCTAGATCTACAAACACAAAGGGCTAATACCCGATTTAAACGTTAAGGCATGCCAGCCGATTTGACCTTACTATCGGCAAAGGTGATAACTCGAATACTTTGGTCCCGACAACAGCGATGCGCCCGGATGTCACGGCCAAGAGGTATTCACGTGGAACTCGAGAATACGCCGAGCTTAAGTCAACGAATTCCTAAGAACTCGTACTAAAAAGGAAAAATATAACGAAGTCGTCGAAAAAGTAGATGCTGGAATATGAGTAAAAACGTGTATTTGATTGATTGATTAGATTGATTACAAGGCCCTAGGGTCCACATTTATACCCTGCTCAAAGAGCTACAACCAGACACGACTAGAATTCGAATTACAAATTTAAACAGAATCCGTGTACAAAACGATTTAAACAACTAAGGAAAACATAAAACTACCCTGCCGTGACAAGCTGGGACACCACCACGGACCAATTGGCAACCTTCAAGTCTTCCTTCCACGTCATCGGCAGACTCCCCATTGGCAACGATTAATACTGGCCATCGGCATAAACACATCACCACCCATGGACTTAGCCACATTCAGCTATCTCTTCATCGGCAAGCACCCTTATCGGCAACTCTCCTACAGACCAGTCACTATTGCCCTTTCTTGCCGATCTACATTCTACCGATCCTGGGTACGTGCCCAAAAATGGTGTCAACACATGCCCCCCAATTTCGGAGTATGAAATCATTAATGCTCCAAAATTTTATGCAGTAATGACGCCTTTCCACAATTAATTCTCCCAATTTGGTAACCGACAACCCTAATCTGAACAACCCTGGTTCGATTCCTCTGCAGATTCCTCGAAATCCTCAACTTCCCAAACAGACATCTCCACTTTAGTCACCCATCGGCAATGTTACCGTTACAGAGACCCCCGACGGACTGACCAGAACGTCCTGTTCAGTAAAGTATCTTATCCTTCCAAACGGATATCTCCACTTTATCCGCCCATCGGCAATATTACCGTTACAAAGCGCTGCCGATGGACCGACCACGAAATCTTGTACAGTAAAATATCTTCAGATCACGACCGCTTCCTGTCAAATCACCTGCACAATCCCTTGATTACCGTGCGAACAGTTACCATACCTTCCTGAGTATCCTCAGATTTCACGGATACGGCGAAGTGATAAGTCAGATTTACCCTCGTCCATTTTGTCCTATAAATAGTTTCCTCTTTGGGTACTCCTTCTCCATCGTATCATTCCATAGTTCCAACTCCACCTTCCTGGCGGCGCTGTTCGAGATGTCCAAGAACTCCAACAAAGCCCCTTCTTCACCAACCTCGGAGCCTTCGATCATCCTTTTTGTGAGGAGATGGCCATCAACTTCACCGTTCCTGAGGTTAGTTCTTCATTCCACCTCTTGTGCTTTTACCGTATCCCTGTTCATCTGTAATTTATTTTACTAAACATTTTTTCTTTTTCCTTCTTTGTTCTGCTTTTTCCTTCAAAATCATTAGGATCTATCTAATAAAATTGTCATCCCTACCGATCAGCCACACCTCCAATGTCTTGGCCCCTTAGGGGATCCAGATCCCGCCGATCTCATTAACGTAGAAACAAATAGAATCCCCTTTAGAGCAGAGAACTTTTCTCTGGATCTGTGGAAGGACACCTTCCGTTCCTCGCCCAGTCCTACCGCGGGATGGAAGGATTGGTTTTTGAGAGTCCGCCACTCAAATGAAGTCCAGTGGGGCGAAAGAAAACTGGCCCAATGCATCAAGTTGTCTATTGCCGATATGCATAGGAATGAGTCACTGCTGATGGCTGCATCATATTTCTGGTCAGACACACTCAATGCCTTTGTCTTTGGCCACGACCCTGCTTCCCCTACACTTGCCGATGTGGTTATGCTCACCGGCCTAGATGTATCTTCTGCCGATAGCACCCACTTTTTTGATACCAAACCCAGTGCCAAGGTAGATACTCGTTCCATCGGTGGTTGGTCAGGGTACATCCAAAAATACAAACGAACAGGCCCTGTCAACATAAAGGAACAGATCGGCTTCCTGAACATGTGGTTGGACAAATTCGTATTTTGTGGTCGATCGGTAGGACCAACTTCCGTCTGCTTAGCAGCAGCAGAATGACTAGCCAATGGTGGCCGATTTCCCCTCGGCCGATACCTGCTTGGCGCGGCTTACCACCTCCTTCATCAAGCAACCAGGAAACTCCTGCTTGGCCAGCCCATCGGCAACTTGGGGGGTCCCTGGTGGTTTGTCAACATGTGGCTCAGCCTCCACATGCACAAGCGTCTTGAGTATGACCTCTTCGCACAGCGCTTCCCCAGGGATATAGACGAGGACTATGAACTGGATGAGGAAGAATCAGCAACTCGCCCTCCTCTAAACTTTGGTGAGGCTGCCATAGTTCTGCCCGGTACAGGGGGTAACGCAGACCAGGTCAGCCGATTCTTCCAAACCTTGTATGAAGGCCTGACCAGAGAACAGCGAGCATGGATGCTCTATGAAGATCCGGACACCATGTTTCCCTTAGTCTTCCATCCGTTCAACAATGCTCTTAACAAAGATGACGAAGTGATGATGGCACTGATCACCCCCAGAGCTATACCAGTAAACTTTTTCGGCAGTGGGATAACCTCCAACCAAACCTATGAGTTTTACAACCCATCGGCACTAGCCCGTCAACTAGCTTTCGGCCAGCTGCCGATTGCACTCTGTTATGCCGCTGTGATAAAACCTAGGGAAGCCATCACTAACCTCCTCGAGTGGATCCGAGTAGCCCAGCTATCACCGAATGCCGATACAGATGTAAATCTATCAGAGTGGATCCCGGCCCTCTTCATTACTCAGGCATACAAACAATGGTGGGAGGAATGGAAGGAATATTTATTCTGTAAATCTGCTCTTTCGTATCGCGGCATGATCGACCTCCAATACAAAGTTCTCGACAATATTGTAAGTATTTCCAAACTGATGTCTCAATTTCTTTAATTTTATTTCCATCGGTAACTCACTTTTTGTATTCTATTGCAGGTTGATGACGTTCCCCCATCGATCAGCAGGAGTGGCAAGCCGATTGACCTTTTTCCATCAGGACCGATCTCTTCAATGGGCAACTACGCTCCCACTTTGGCTGCCACAATGCATCGAGGCGTACGCCTCAAGAAAGTCACCACCAAGAGGACTAAGATATCTCCATCGGTGGCCGCCTCTGCCTTGGCACAGGCTTTCAAGATACATTTTCAAACTCTTTCATACCGATTTCGTTCTTACATCTATTGCACTTGTATTCATAATTTTCCTTTTCTGTATCAGCACACCGGCGCATCGGCAAGGACTAGAAGCACAAGTAACGATGCCCCCCAGTCCAGTCAGCTGAAGAGAAAGGGTGCCAAGAGTACCAGAGCACAAACAAAGCGCCAAAGAGTAGCAACGCCTCCTCCTCCCCCAGTATCTCCAATTCCGATAGAATCTTCTCCCTCTTCTCCAGAAGCACAGACACAGCAGGTACCATCTCCCCCTCAGCTGCAAGAAGCACCTCAAGTGGAAGAAACCCAACCAGCAGGACCTCAGTCAAAAGTGCCTCAGCCTGAAGACACATCGGCTGATGTGGGCGAGCAGACTACCGATCCAGCAGGCTCAATCATAGCATCGGTAGTTTCCTCGATCCAGACAGGCACGGCACCTCCTCAAGGTAATACATCTTTACAAAGTCATTGCCGATGAATCCATTTTCCTGATCTCATAATTATTTCTACTAATTTTTCAGCCGACATAGTTCCATCGGCAACCTCAGCCGATCAGCCTATAGTGCTATCGGCATCTTCCAGTCAAAGGCGAGAAATTGCCTTGAAACAAGTAAGCCATCCAATCTCTATCAGTATCATTTGTCAATTTTTGACCACGGAATGACTCACTTTATTTTTCTTCTAGGAATAGGACTCTCCCAATAGCTTGTTTTCCTTTGCCATTGACATCTCTGAAGACGAAGGTGAGGAGGCGAGCTCTTCTCGGGCAGTTGGGGTCATATCGGCAGAAGTTAGGGCAAAGCTAGAAGAGTTATCAGCCCTCCTTCATCAAGACACGGCCCAGCTGGTGGATGACTCAGACCCAGCCAAAGTTTTGTTCAAGACCCTCAGAGGCCAAATTCCTGTCGACGCTGAAGAAATCGTCTTCCAAGCTGCACACCTAGAGAGCCGTCAACTGCAGTATCAGAGGGCTGCCCAACGTCTCGCTGATAGAGCTGCTCATGCCAAGCTATCTGAAGAGAATATGAAAGTGAAACTCCTTGCTGATGAGAAGCACAAGAACATCGGCATCTTACAGTCTTCAGGAGATGCATTGAAGCAGAAGATTTCTGATCTATCGGCGAGAAGAGAAGCCCTGTTGGCAGAACACAAGCAAGTAGAGGATACCTTGTCTCAAGCCCGACAAGAAGAAAGCCAACTGCCGAAGACAATCAAGCTTCTTGAGAAAGAGCGAAACATTCATGGCGGTAAGGCGCTGCAGATGAAAAATAAGCTGAAACCGGTGGAGGGCTCTGCCGATGACGACGTGAAGGAGATAGAGGAAGCCAACTAGATCCGTCTGCGCGCCATATCGGCAATCCAGGCACTGCTGAACACATGAGCTCTTCATCAGCAATACATCCTCCTCTCCCCCTTTGAGCACTCCTAGTACCTTAGTCTAGCCGATAGGACTGTTATCGGTGTCTTTCAAAACACTACGTTCAGCTCCAGATACATTTTGATCCAGCCGATAGGAATGTTATCGGCACTTAAAGCTTCATGCATCGACCCATATGCTCGGGTAGTACTTCTTTAGATATTTGCCATTTAATGCTCTGGGAAATTCAACTCCTTCGAGGGTTTCTTGAATATAGGCATTACCAGGAGCCGATCGACTTATCCGATAGGGACCCTCCCAATTGGGAGACCACTTCCCAAATTTTGAACTTTTAGTCCCGATCGGTAAGATTAGTTTCCATACTAAGTCTCCATCGGCAAACTCTTTAGCCTTCACTTTCTTATCATACCATCTGGCAATCCTCTTCTTATTCTCTTCTATACTCATTAAGGCCCTTAGCCGATGTCCTGCTAGATCATCTAACTCGTCTGTCATCAAAGTAGCATAATCATCGGCAGCCAATTGATCTTGAAAAGATAGTCGCCTAGACCCAGTCTTCACTTCCCAAGGTAATACTACATCATGCCCATACACCAACTGATAAGGTGAAAAACCCTGGTCGATCCATGACAAGCCATCCGGTATGACCACAAAGCTTCATTTAATAACGTGTGCCACCTCCTAGGATTGTCTTCAATCTTTCGTTTAATAAGCTTGATAATTCCTTTGTTAGATGCCTCGGCCTGCCTATTAGCTTGAGCATAGTAAGGAGAAGAATTTATTACTTTAATTCCCATACCGATTGCAAATTCATCAAACTCCCCTGATGTGAACATAGTACCCTGATCGGTAGTAATTGTTTGAGGAATTCCAAATCGGTAGAAAATATTCTCTTTCACAAAATCAATCATATTGGCCGATGTAACTTTCTTCAAAGGAATAGCTTCAACCCATTCTGCTAAGCCGATGACTGGTTCTTCATCAGAATCCTAGCTTGCCGCTTCATCCACAAACGATACCTTCTTATTCCATGCTCTCTTGGGCTCAAAAGGCTTGATATCTTGATCAGAATTTCTTTGCACCAAATGACTTAAACTTTCGAACTCCTGAGATGCATATTTGTCCCTGATGTGTGGAAACAAACCCTGGAAAGCCAAATCGGCTAGCTGCCGATCATCCAGAATCAGGTTATAGCATTTGTTCTTGACTTCCCGTATCCTTTGCACAAAACTTTCAACCGATTCATCATTGCGCTGCTTCAATTTGACCAAATCGGTGATCTTCTTCTCATGGACCCCAGAAAAGAAGTACTTATGGAATTGTTTTTCTAGATCAGCCCAAGTAATCACTGAGTTGGGAGGTAATGATATGAACCAGGTGAAAGCCGATCTAGATAATGACGACGAGAACAGGCGAACCCTTAACTCGTCCCTGTTAGCAGCTTCTCCACATTGGATGATGAACGTATTGATATGCTCCATGGTTGATGTATCATCCTGCCCTAAAAACTTAGTAAAATCTGGCACTTTGTACCGATTTGGAAGTGGGATCAAATCATAAGCAGGAGGATATGGTATCCGATAAGAGTAAGAGTTGACTTTGGGTTTTATCCCAAATTGGTCTCTCATCACCTCAGCAATCTTATCGGCCCAATAAGCATCGGCATCTTGCCGATGAGGCGGTTGCGGATCCGGCACCTACTGGTAAGCTTCCACGTGTCTGTGCGGTGCACGATCTACATGGAATATTGGGTTGATCAATTGGCCACCAACCTGCTGACCGCCAATCTGCTGACCACCAAGATGTTGACCACCAAACTGTTGGCCGAGATTCATCGGCTGGTTGACCACCCCATGCTTCTGGAATCCAGGTTAGATCTGGCCTTATTGAAACCGTGTAACCTGATGATTCTGTTGGGGCATTTGTGGAAAGACTTGTTGTCCAAGCCATCCACTATTAGCATTCATCGGCATAGACCCTGCCGATGTCTGTTAATTGGGCATCATCATTGAATTGACATACCCTAGCTGAGTCATAAACCTCTGTTGCATCGGCATTGAATCTGCCGATGCATTAGGCATCTGGAATGTTGGAGCTTGAGAATTCCCAGTGTAAGGTCTTACAGTAGTAGTTGTAGTATACTGGGGACTCTGATTCATTGGCATATTTGGAGGTGCCGATGCCATAGGAGCCTTGCCTCTCATGTCAGCTGCCTGAGATGTGCCAGGTGCCCTCAGCGAGTATTCCGGGGGCATACCGAAACCCCACCAATTTGGAGGGACAGATCCCGACATTGCCGATGCCAATTGATCTGTAGTAAGCTTGATCAAATCATCTGATGTTGATGGATTGGACGGCATCGGCATGTTTGTGCATTAGAGACTCCTAGCGTGCTTGGAGGCGTAGTAGTTTCTGTGCCTGCAGCGGCTGTAGCAGCTGATGGAGCCGTAACCCCTGGCGATCCTGGCTGATGATAGGCAGGGCCCGCATAATTCGGTGGCAATTGTCCTTCTTTGAAAGTTCTAGCCACGGCATTGAAAACCAGATTGGACAACACACCGGCTTGATTGATCAAGGCACGGTTAATAGCATTATCAACCATATCTTGAAGTTTACCAGGATTAGCGTCAAAAGTAACCTGCCGAGGCATCGGCAGTGCTTCCTTCTGGATTACTTCGCCGCTCCTGTTGATGCTGAAGGACCTCAAACATTGTTGCTTGTAATCCTCCATCGCTTTTGCAATAGCTTGCTTCTGCTCATCCTTGAGATTGGCTTCCGTCACAGGGATGACGTTCTCCTGATCGAACCCGATAGTCGACATGTCGATCTTGATACTGATTCAGTGTCCCATCGGGCGTGCCAAAAGATGTGTTGATGCAAAAGCTAGATTTGCAAACACAAAGGGCTAATACCCGATTTAAACGTTAAGGCGTGCCTGCCGATTTGACCTTACTATCGGCAAAGGTGATAACTCGAATACTTTGGTCCCGACAACAGCGATGCGCCCGGATGTCATGGCCAAGAGTTATTCACGTGTAACTTGAGAATACGCCGAGCTTAAGTCGACGAATTCCTAAGAACTCGTACTAAAAAGGAAAAATATGACGAAGTCGTCGAAAAAGTAGATGCTGGAATATGAGTAAAAACGTGTATTTGATTGATTGATTAGATTGATTACAAGGCCCTAGGGTCCACATTTATATCCTGCTCAAAGAGCTACAACCAGACACGACTAGAATTCGAATTCCAAATTTAAACAGAATCCGTGTACAAAACGATTTAAACAACTAAGGAAAACATAAAACTACCCTGCCGTGACAAGCTGGGACACCACCACGGACCAATTGGCAACCTTCAAGTCTTCCTTCCACGTCATCGGCAGACTCCCCATTGGCAACGATTAATACTGGCCATCGGCATAAACACATCACCACCCATGGACTTAGCCACATTCAGCTATCTCTTCATCGGCAAGCACCCTTATCGGCAACTCTCCTACAGACCAGTCACTATTGCCCTTTCTTGCCGATCTACATTCTACCGATCCTGGGTACGTGCCCAAAAACGGTGTCAACAACGTCCTAGTTGATTTCTGAGCATATCTATGTTCCATGCAAACCGTGCATCTATCTTGCATCAAGATTAGCACTATCTCCAAACATACCAAACCAAGCTTTCACTTGAGCCCCTTGACCTAGGAGTACCATTGGGTGCGTCCAAAATGGTTTCTTATCCTATGGTGCATTAGGTGCAAACCGTGCATCTATCTTGCATGGAAACTAACCCTATCTCTAAACGGACCGAAGTGAGATTCCATATGACACATGGCATCTAGTAGTTCGATCTGGTGCGTCCAAATTGATTTCTGAGCATATGGTATGTTCCATGCAAATCGTGCACCTATCTTGTATCAAGATTAGCACTATCTCTAAACAGACCGAACCGAGCCTCCACTTGAGCCTCTTCACCTAGGAGTACCAACAGGTGCTAAAAGATGGTTTCTTAGTCTTTGGTGCATTAGGCGCAAACCGTGCAGATATCTTGCACCAAAACTAATACTATCTCTAAGCACACCAAAGCGAGATTCCATATGACACACATCATCAAGGAGTTATATCGGGTGTGTCCAAATTAGTTTCTAAGCATATGGTATATTCCATGCAGACCGTGCATCTATCTTGCATCAAGATTAGCACTATCTCCAAATAGACCAAACCGAGCTTTCACTTTAGCCATTTACCTAGGAATACCATCGGGTGCGTCCAAAATGGTTTCTTAGCCTAGGCTGCATTAAGTGCAAACCTTGCACCTATCTTGCACCGAAACTAACACTGTCTCCAAATTGATTTCCAAGCATTTGGTATGTTCCATGCAAATCGTGCACCTATCTTGCATCAAGATTAGCTTATCTCCAAACAGACTGAACCGAGCATCCACTTGAGCCCCTTCACCTAGGAGTAACAACAAGTGCGTCCAAAACGGTTTCTTAGACTATGGTGCATTAGGTGCAAACTGTGCACCTATCTTGCGCCGAAACTAACAATGTCTCCAAATGGACCGAAGCGAGATTCCATATGACACACGACATCAAGGAATTCCATTGGGTGCATCCAAATTGATTTCCAAGCATATGGTATGTTCCAAGCAAACCATGCACCTACCTTGCTTAAGGATTTGCACTATCTCCAAACTGACCGAACCAAGCTTTCACTTGAGCCTCTTCACCTAGGAGTACCAAATAGTGTGTCCAAAATGGTTTCGTAGACTATGGTGCATTAGGTGCAAACTGTGCACCTATCTTGCACTAAAACTTACAATGTCTACAAATGGACCGAAGCAAGATTCCATATGACACACTTCCATTGGGTGTGTCTAAATTGATTTCTAAGCATATGGTATGTTCCATGCAAATCATGCACCTATCTTGCATCAAGATTAGCACTATCTCCAAACAGATCAAACCGAGCTTCCACTTGAGCCTGTTCATCTAGGAGTACAAACAGGTGCGTCAAAAATGGTTTCTTAGACTATGGTGCATTAGGCACAAACTATGCACCTATCTTGCACCAAAACTAACATTGTCTCCAAACCGACTGAAGCGAGATTCCATATGACACATGTTATAAGTTCCATTGGGTGCGTCTAAATTGATTTCTTGACATGTGGTACGTTCCATGCAAACTGTGCAACTATCTGGCATCAAGATTAGCACTATATCCGAACAGACCAAAGAGCCTCCACTTGAGCCTCTTCAACTACGAATACCATCAGGTGCGTCTAAAATGGTTTCTTAGCCTATGGTGCATTAGGCGTAAACCATGTACATATCTTCTACCAAAACTAACGCTGTCTCTAAATGAACCGAACCAAGATTCCATATGACACATCATCAAGGAGTTATATCAGGTGCGTCCTAATTGATTTGTGAGCATATCGTTTGTTCCATGCAAACCGTGCACATATCTTGCACTATCTCTAAACAGACCAAACCGAGCCTCCACTTGAGAGTCTTCGTTTAGGGGTACCAACAGGTGCTTCCAAAATGGTTTGTTATACTTTGGTGCGTTAGGCACAAACCGTGCACATATCTTGCACCGAAACTAATACTGTCTCTAAGCACACCAAAGCGAGATTCTGTATGACACCCATCATCAAGGAGTTCTATCGAGTGTGTCCAAATTAATTTCTAAGCATATGGTACATTCTATGCAGACCGTGCATCTATCTTGCATCAAGATTAGCACTATCTCCAAATAGACCAAACCGAGCATTCACTTGAGCCTTTTACCTAGGAGTACCATCGGGTGCGTTCAAAACGGTTTCTTAGCCTATGCTACATTATGTGCAAACCTTGCACCTATCTTGCACCGAAACTAACACAGTCTCCAAACAGACCAAAGCAAGATTTCGTATGACACTCGTCATCTAGGTGTTCCATCATGTGTGTCCAGATTGATTTCCAAGCATTTGGTATGTTCCATGCAAACCGCGCACCTATCTTGCATCAAGATTAGCACTATCTCCAAACAGACCGAACCAAGCATCCACTTGAGCCCCTTCACCTAGGAGTACCAACAAGTGCGTCCAAAATGGTTTCTTAGACTATGGTGCATTTGGTGCAAACTGTGCACCTATCTTGCACTGAAACTAACAATGTCTCCAAATTGACCGAAGCGAGATTCCATATGATACACGTAATCAAGGAGTTCCATTGGGTCCATCCAAATTGATTTCCAAGCATATGGTATGTTCCATGCAAACCATGCACCTACATTGCTTAAGGATTCGCACTATCTCCAAACTGACTGAACCAAGCTTCCACTTGAGCCTGTTCACCCAGGAGTACCAAATAGTGCGTCTAAAATGGTTTCTTAGACTATGGTGCATTAGGCGTAAACTATGCACCCATCCTGCACTAAAACTTATAATGTCTACAAACGGACCGAAGCAAGATTTCTTATGACACACATCATCTAGGAGTTCCATTGGGTGCGTCCAAATTGATTTCTAGGCATATGGTATGTTCCTTGCAAATCATGCACCTATCTTGCATCAAGATTAGCACTATCTCCGAACAGATCAAACCGAGCCTCCAGTTGAGCCTCTTCACTGAAGTACCAACAGGTGCTTCCAAAATGGATTCTTAGACTATGGTGCATTAGGCGCAAACCGTGCACATATCTTGCACCGAAACTAACACTATTTCTAAACAGAGCAAAGCGAGATTCCATATGACACACGTCATCAAGGAGTTCCATCGGGTGCATCCAAATTGATTTCCAAGCATATGGCATGTTCCATGCAAACCGTGCACCTATATTGCATCAAGATTAGCACTATCCCAAACAGACCGAACCGAGCTTGCACTTGAGCCTCATCATCTAGGAGTACAAACAGGTGCGTCAAAAATGGTTTCTTAGACTATGGTGCATTAGGCACAAACCATGAACCTATCTTCCACCGAAACTAACATTGTCTCCAAACAGACCGAAGCGAGATTCCATATGGTACACGTCGTCTAGGAGTTCCATTGGGTGCATCCAAATTGATTTCTTCACATATGGTACGTTCCATGCAAACTGTGCAACTATCTTGTATCAAGATTAGTACTATATCCGAACAGACCAAATCGAGCCTCCACTTGAGCCTCTTCAACTACGAGTACCATCGGGTGCGTCTAAAATGGTTTCTTAGCCTATGGTGCATTAGGCGCAAACCGTGCACATATCTTCTACCAAAACTAACACTGTCTCTAAACGAACCGAAGCAAGATTCCATATGACACACATCATCAAGGAGTTATATTAGGTGCGTCCTAATTGATTTCTGAGCATATCATATGTTCCATGCAAACCGTGTATCTATCTTACATCAAGATTAGCACTATCTCCAAACAGACCAAACCGAGCTTTCTCTTGAGCCCCTTGACCTAGGAGTACCATCGGGTGCGTCCAAAATGATTTCTTATCCTATGGTGCATTAGGTGCAAACCATGCACCTAACTTGCATCGAAACTAACACTATCTCTAAACGGACCGAGGTGAGATTCCATATGACACATGTCATCTAGGACTTCTTTATGGTGCGTCCAAATTGATTTATGAGCATATGGTACGTTCCATGCAAACTGTGCACCTATCTTGCATCAAGATTAGTACTATCTCCAAACAGACCGAACCGAGCATCCACTTGAGCCCCTTCACCTAGGATTACCAACAAGTACGTCCAAAATGGTTTCTTAGAGTATGGTGCATTAGGCGCAAACCGTGCACATATCTTGCACCGAAACTAACACTGTTTCTAAACGAACCAAAGCAATATTTCATATGACACACATCATCAAGGAGTTATATTAGGTGCGTCCTAATTGATTTCTGAGCATATCATATGTTCCATGCAAACCGTGTATCTATCTTGCATCAAGATAAGCACTATCTCCAAACAGATCAAACCGAGCTTTGACTTGAGCCCCTTGACCTAGGAGTACCATCGGGTGCGTCTAAAATGGTTTCTTATCCTATGGTGCATTAGGTGCAAACCGTGCACCTATCTTGCACCGAAACTAACACTATCTCTAAACGGACCGAAGTGAGATTCCATATGACACACGTCATCTATGAGTTCCATCTGGTGTGTCCAAATTGATTTCTGAGCATATGGTATGTTCCATGCAAACCGTGCACCTATCTTGCATCAAGATTAGGACTATCTCTAAATAGACCGAACCGAGCCTCCACTTGAGAATCTTCATCTAGGAGTACCAACAGGTGCTTCCAAAATTGTTTCTTAGACTTTGGTGCATTTGGCGCAAACCATGCACATATCTTGCATATGGTATCTTCCAAAATTGTTTCAAACCGACATTGATTGAACGGTTATCCTTGATCCTTTAGGTCGGTGGAGATTGATCCCGAAAGAGGGTCCTGATTGGACTCAGTAGGTGGGCAGGCGCCCTGGTCACCTAGGCGGGCGCCCAGGGCCAGGCCCCGTTCGACCTCCGCTTCGTTCCCGTGGCTTCTGGAGTCTTCTATGTAACACCCCTGGTGTTTATCTTGCGTTTTGGCACTTACATTTCATGAGCATAAGCATCATTTGTTCATATATGATAGTATGAAACATACTTTGATGTTGTGACAAGTGAATGCTTGATGATCTTACAAAATGAAGCTTGTGGGTGTTGATGTTGCTTCTTTCATGTGTATCATCTCCATCTCTACCTAGGTGATCACTCAAAAAGTTTCAAGAAGTTTGGATCCAAAAGGTCAAATGAAAGGATAAGTTACATGCTTGTTGGAATGACCTTATTAAGTGAAAGAAACCTTGGGTTACTAACCTAACCTTGCAATCTTGATCAAATTACTCTAGATGAACTCTACAACAAAAGTCATGAAGCGTTCATATTGAGCTTGTGCCAAGAAAATGCTTTATTTGGTCTAAAGCCCTAGTTTGAGCTTTATCAAGTTGCTACTTTGACCAAAGTGAAAGTTTGACTTTCGTACCAGTTATGAGGTTTGACCTTAAATAAAAGTTGCAGTTTTGCTTCTGTAGAACAAACTATATTTAATGGTCAAGAGCTAGTTTGGTAGCTATCCCAGTCAAATTAAGCTCACAAGATTCAATGCAGTGCTGTTTTGGATCTCAGAAATTTGGCTAAGTCATCTGTGTTTCAGTTTCGGGTGTCCTAATTGGGAGCTTTGTAGGTTCCTAACCAAGCTGAAAGAGTCTCTGAGACTTTAACAAAAGTTGTAGCTCAGTTCATATTCTACAAACTTTGTTTAAGGCCTCATATCTGAATCATCAGCTAAGCATGTCAAATAATGGTCACAAGATTGAATCTGCTATAATTTCCAGCACTTCGAATTTCTAAGTCTGGGATTGCAGTTCATGACGTTGGCATTCCGCGTTCTTCAAATTTTGTTAAACAACTTGAGTTGACCCCTTAATAAAAGTTGGAGTAAATATTGTGGGCAAGAGCATACCAAAAGATGACACCAGTGTGACTTTGTTTTGGTCATCAATTTCGAGTTTTGCTAATCATTATCAATTCATTGACACTCAAGGATTGACATCATGTTATCTCTTAATCTGTTACTCTAATGGCTTTGCACTCTTAATCAAAGTTGGAGAGCAGGCCGAGCTTGGCAAACTTTGTTTTTGGCCCATGTCCAAATTCGGCCCAGAAAGGGTCCAAATTCGCGTCCCACTCTGTGTACTCCGGTGCGCGCCACGTGTTCGACAGAATGCCGACGTGGTCGTCATGCAAGGGCAGCACGTCCCACCTCCATGCCACGCGCCCCTGCCCTCTCCTCGTCATGTTTTGGACTGCTGGGTCGCTGGCGGACATCCCCATCCACTTCCTCGTGCCTTCCTTCGCTCTCCACCGCAGGGACGGGAGCATGTCGGCCATGGCCATGGCTGAGCTCCTGGAGCTCCATGGCCGCCGCTGTTCCTTCTCATCCAAGCGCTCCCACGCTCAGCCAGCACCACCACCGCCTCTGCCTCTTCCTCCACTACAACTAGCGCCCCTCGGTCGAGGTGGAAGACCGCCGGAGTGCCACCACCACTGACCGCCGCCGCCGCCGTCGCCGTCGACATGTGTGCGTGGCCAGGGAGCCACGGGCCACCTTTGGCCGAGCCGTGGCCACCTACGGGTGCGGCTCAGTGTCCTGATGCTTCCCCACCCCTCCATCGCCGCCGACGAGGCTCCGACCGGCCGGAACAAGAAGCTCCGGCGAGCTCCTCTGTTTTCCTCGCGACCAAGGACCTCGGGGTTGAATTCTACTAAAGCCAGGGGTTTTCTGCACTGTCATAGACTCAGATGAATAGTACTCCAAGGATCTATTTGTTTTGAAGAAACGCTGGAACTTTGAAAATCAATATAAAATCATAGAAAAGTCGTAAAATTGCAAATGTGGACTTTTTGGAATCCATATGAAATTCTCTATGTAGTAGACCTATAATATGCCATGTTTTAGTTTAAAGTTTTAGCTGTAGAAAATGATTTATGCAGCTAGGTTTTTAATACTAGTTGAGTTTGTCTTTTTTATAACTGTTACTGTGTAGATCCAATTGAAGTGAAACTTTTGTGGCATGCTATTCTTGTGATGCTTGATGCATGGTAAAAGTTTCATGATTTTTGGTTGCAGTGTGGTTGAGTTATTGATTTAACTTGCATGGGGCTTGATAAATGGTTTATAATTGTAAATAAAAATATAAAAATGGAAAATGTTGTTCCAGTATATTTCTATGATATTTTTGTATCATGTTAATATATAATATGATCATATGTTTGAAGAAAATATTATTTATGCATTTATCTGGCTGTCACATGGTTAATTGCAATAGCAATTTATCTTTTTCATAGATGTTGCTATGCTTATTCAAATGCAATGAAATTTGGACATTAGACTATGGATAGTATGTAGAAGCTACTGTAATTTTGGTGGAATTTACTAGGCAACTTTGTTATATGTTATTTAATTCACCTTATTATCCAAATAAATTAAGAAATGCATTAAATATATTTATTTGATAATGACCACTATGTTTTCTAGTGTTCTTTAGATATGTGCAAACTGTTTGTAACAATGGTTTTGTGAAAATGCATGTTTGAAACATAAGTTAATAATTAATTGTTTGCAATTGTTGTTTCTGGACAGTTTGTGGAACTGTTTGGATTACAATATGTAAATGGTGTTTTCTGGGAATCTTGTTTATAGAAAAGTTGTACATAATTCACCTATCTAGCTGATGTTAGAATTTGGTAGTATTTGGCCTTGTGGTTTGTGAGTTATGTCTGTTCAAAATTTGATTCCAGAAATGGCTGCTCTCTGTTTGTCAGGGACAGATTCTGGAACTTTATAATTTCGACCAGCTTAAGTTGAGAATCATGCTTTGATGTCTAAATATCAAATGTAGATAATTTCTTAAGCTTTCCATAATGTTTTAATTCAAGTCTTTTGGAGTTGTGTAACTCCAGTTATGATTTATTTTCTCAGCTGCTGTTAACAGTCCTAAAAATGGCAGATTCCTTGTATTGCTGTTGCTTGGTATATTGCTATGTATGACTCACGTCTTTGGTAATGGCCAAGTTAATATACCTGATACCTGGTGAAACATGTATGCCATGTCTAATATGTTTAGTGTTGCATTCCTTGTTGGCTCAGCATGTTGGTTGTGTAATCATTAAGTTGAGCAATGAGATGTGCTTAAGTGTGTTTAAGTGTAACCATGCTCTTGCCATGCTTCTTGTGTGTGATGCTTTGTCTATTGCACTTCTAAATGTTCATGCACTTGCATCTTGCATCTCATTTAGGTACGCTAGATGAACCACGTGAAGGACGTGATGGTGGACCTATCGAGATGATGGAAGGACTACACAAGTGTTGTCACCTTAGATGTCGTCAAGACGGAGCAAGCTAACTAATCTGACTCGGTGTCACATTCCAGGCAAGCCCCGGAGCATTATAAGCCTCCTACTTTTTGAAAGTGAATGAGTATATATATGTTATATATGTATTGTTGCATTAAGTATAGGAGTTGGATGAAACCCTTGCTGCATATATACCTTTCCTTGTCCAGTATATATATAACCTGAATCCTAATTAGTCAGGATCGCGTCTATGCTTAGCCATGCTTAGCTCGGTAGAAGCCAGGTGATTTCCTGTCACCTGCAGGATATAGGTGGATTCCAGATCACGGTTGGCTATATTTGCTATCGTGGAATCGTGGAAAAGAACCATGTGTTAATAATATGAAAGGAGACCGGGCGGGATGATGATAGTGACATAACAAGGCATGGAGGTCTCGGGTGTGGATCTATCCCCGTCTGTGTCGATTAAGGACCGACTGTTGTACGTCCTCTTGTCATGTTGAACGCATGCCTGACACTTAGTTGGCCGGATAACTCGTTCCGACCGCGAAGCCGAGTAATATGACTCAGGCCGGAAGGCCGGTGAGTATAAAGTGCGCACTACCGGAGGAAGTGCGGTGTGCGGGGGACCATTGGCGTAAGTCCAAAGGCAGGTGAGTTAAAATTCCTGACCTCTCTGGCAGAGTGGTAGCCCTAGGAGTGCGGCGCTGATCGGAACCGCGATTCCTGAGTCGTACCAAAGGTGACCCACTTGCTCTCCGACGGGGGAAGCATGGGTGAGTGTTAGGAATAACCCTCCAGCTGGATAGGAATCGATTCGAATCGCCGTCTCTCCCAGATAGTGAGAACTTGACAGAGCAGCGGCAAAGTTAGCATTCACTAAATAACTTAATGGTTCTAAGATGATGATGATGATCACGGCCTTGATAAACCTGATATGGTTATTATTGATTGATATTAATCAAGTGATTGCTTAGTACAGGTGCTAATCTAGTTAATAGGTTAATGAGAATTAAATGGATGCTAAATAAGAAAGGTTTAACTATTTATACTTAAGCTTTTTATGCAAAATGTCGTCCAACAAACTCCACTTATATATCAGCCTTGCATACTCCTTGGTGTCATTTATTTCTGGTTTATGACGGGTAAGTCTAGCTGAGTACATTCTCGTACTCAGGGTTTATTCCCACTTGTTGCAGGTTGTGATGTATCATAGCTACTGCAAGATTTGGATGACTCCTGCTATAGGGAAGGAGTAAGATCATGGGCATGATCCTTCCTACTTACCTCATCTATGATGCTTTTGTTGGAATGGACCATGGTACTGGCATGTATTTGAAATAAAAGTGATATTGGTTTCAAATTACTTTGCTTCCGCTATTTGTAAACTTGAGTTGTAATAACCTTATCGAACTCCGATTCTATTTGAACTACTTGCGAAATGTATGTAACGTGTGACTTGTTATGTTGAATCACTACGATCTTGGCTTGTATGTTGGTTGGTTTGAAATCCCTCGTGATTTTGTTGGACTACCGGAGTTATATGGGCTCAAGTATGATAAATTGATCACTTCGGTGATTGTTTTTGTACTTGTGCTCTTATAATTTGGACGGTTCCGTGACATTCTAGATGTAAGATAATTGCGCGGCTCGTTGATATCTCTATGTAATCCCAACGTGTTGGCCTTTCTTCCGTATTTCCAGATAACCCCCTGCAGAAATAGACAAACACCAAAACTCGTGGAATTCTGTAAGATAAAACCCTAAGTCTGGATGTTGATTTCATTTGGACCCTATTCTTTGTTTACTTGATAATTAAATTTGATACTTAAGGACCGTCAACACCGAGATTTCACTTGAGCCTTTTACCTAGGAGTACCATCGGGTGCGTCCAAAATGGTTTCTTAGCTTATGCTGCATTATGTGCAAACCTTGCACCTATCTTGCACCGAAACTAACACTATCTCCAAATAGACCGAAGCAAGATTTCGTATGACACACGTCATCTAGGAGTTCCATCATATGCGTCCACATTGATTTCCAAGCATTTGGTATGTTCCATGCAAACCGTGCATCTATCTTGCATCAAGATTTGCACTATCTCAAAACAGACCAAACCGAGTTTTCACTTGAGCCCCTTGTCATAGGAGTACCATCGGGTGTGTCCAAAATGGTTTCTTATCCTATGGTGCATTAGGTCCAAACGGGGCACCTATCTTGCATCAAAACTTACACTGTCTCTAAACGGACCGAAGTGACATTCCATATGAGACATGTCACCTAGGAGTTCCATCTGGTGCGTCCAAATTGATTTCTGAGCATATGGTATGTTCCATGCAAATCTTGCACCTATCTTGCATCAAGATTAGCACTATCTCTAAACAGACCGAATCGAGACTCCAATTGAGCCTCTTCACCTAAGAGTACCAACAGGTGCTTCCAAAATGGTTTCTTAGACTTTGGTGCATTTGGCGCAAACCGTGCATATATCTTGCACCAAAGCTAATACTGTCTCTAAGCACACCAAAACGAGATTCCATACGACAGACATCATCAAGGAGTTCTATCGAGTGTGTCCAAAATAATTTCTAAGCATATGGTACGTTCCATGTAGACCGTGCATCTATCTTGCAACACGATTAGCACTATCTCCAAATAGACCAAACCGAGCTTTCACTTGAGCCTTTTACCTAGGAGTACCATCGGGTGTGTCCAAAATCGTTTCTTAGCCTATGCTGCATTATGTGCAAACCTAGCACATATCTTGCACCAAAACTATCACTGTCTCCAAATAGACCGAAGCAAGATTTCGTATGACACACGTCATCTAGGAGTTCCATCATCTGCGTCTAGATTGATTTACAACTATTTGGTATGTTCCATGCAAACCATGTACCTATCTTGAATCAAGATTAGCACTGTCTCCAAACAGACCGAAACGAGCATCCACTTGAGCCTCTTCACCTAGGAGTACCGACAAGTGCGTCCAAAATGGTTTCTTAGACTATGGTGCATTAGGTGCAAACTATGCACCTATCTTGCACCAAAACTAACAATGTCTCCAAATGGACCGAAGCGAGATTCCATATGACACACGTCATCAAGGAGTTCCATCGGGTGCATCCAAATTGATTTACAAGCATATGGTATGTTCAATGCAAACCATGCACCTACCTTGCATAAGGATTAGCACTATCTCCAAACTGACCGAACCAAGCTTCCACTTGAGCCTCTTCATCCTTGAGTACCAAATAGTGCGTCCAAAATGGTTTCTTAGACTATGGTGCATTAGGCGCAAATTGTGCACCTATCTTGCTCTAAAACTTACAATGTCTACAAACGGACCGAAGCAAGATTCCATATGACACACGTCATCTAGGAGTTCCATTGGGTGCGTCCAAATTGATTTCTAAGCATATCTTATGTTGCTTGCAAATCATGCACCTGTCTTGCATCAAGATTAGCACTATCTCAAAACAGATCAAACCGTGCTTCCACTTGAGCCTCTTCACCGAAGTACCTACAGGTGCTTCCAAAATGGTTTCGTAGACTATGGTGCATTTGGCACGAACCTTGCACATATCTTGCACCGAAACTAACACTGTTTCTAAACAGACCATAGCGAGATTCCATTTGACACACGTCGTCAAGGAGTTCCATCGAGTGCATCCAAATTGATTTCCAAGCATATGGTATGTTCTATGCAAACCGTGCACCTATCTTGCATCAAGATTAGCACTATCTCCAAACAGACCGAACCGAGCTTCCACTTGAGCCTCTTCATCTAGGAGTACAAACAGGTGCGTCAAAAATGGTTTCTTAGACTATGGTGCATTAGGCACAAACTATGCACCTATCTTGCACTGAAACTAACATTGTCTCCAAACTGACCGAAGCGAGATTCCATATGACACACGTCATCTAGGAGTTCCATTGGGAGCATCCAAATTGATTTCTTAACATATGGTACGTTCCATGCAAACTATGCAACTATCTTGCATCAAGATTAGCACTATATCCGAACAGACTAAATCGAGCCTCCACTTGAGCCTCTTCAACTACGAGTACCATCGGGTGCATCTAATATGGTTTCTTAGCCTATGGCGCATTAGGCGTAAACCGTGCACGTATCTTCTACCAAAACTAACACTGTCTCTAAACGAACCGAAGCAAGATTCCATATGACACATCATCAAGGAGTTATATCAGGTGCGTCCTAATTGATTTTTGAGCATATCGTATGTTCCATGCAAACCATGCATCTATCTTGCATCAAGACTAGCACTATCTCAAAACAGACCAAACCAAGCTTTCACTTGAGCCCCTTGACCTAGGAGTACCATCGGGTGCGTCCAAAATGGTTTCTTATCCTATGGTGCATTAGGTCCAAACAGGGCACCTATCTTGCATCAAAACTTACACTGTCTCTAAATGGACCGAAGTGAGATTCCATATGACACATGTCACCTAGGAGTTCCATTTGGTGCGTCCAAATTGATTTCTGAACATATGGTATGTTCCATGCAAATCTTGCACCTATCTTGCATCAAGATTAGCACTATCTCTAAACAGACCGAATCGAGCCTCCACTTGAGCCTCTTCACCTAAGAGTACCAATAGGTGCTTCCAAAATGGTTTCTTAGACTTTGGTGCATTTGGTGCAAACCGTGCATATATCTTGCACCGAAGCTAATACTGTCTCTAAGCACACCAAAGCGAGATTCCATATGACACACGTCATCAAGGAGTTCTATCGAGTGTGTCCAAATTAATTTCTAAGCATATGGTACGTTCCATGCAGACCGTGCATCTATCTTGCATCACGATTAGCACTATCTCCAAATAGACCAAACCGAGCTTTCACTTGAGCCTTTTACCTAGGAGTACCATCGGGTGTGTCCAAAATGGTTTCTTAGCCTATGCTGCATTATGTGCAAACCTAGCACATATCTTGCACCAAAACTAACACTGTCTCCAATGTAATACCCGATTTCAAGGACAAAAGACAATGAAAAAAATATATAACATACTTAGTATAAAAGAGATAACCTTTAATAGCAAACAACGGATAGACAACTCCAACTTCGGGTATTAACTTCTCTCTACAGGATCCAACTGACTGGTTGATCACAAGCCTAAACTTCTCCTGAGGTTTGGGGGAAATAGCAAGAGTGAGTCCATGTCGAACTCCACAAGTATAGCAACTGGATTGTATAGATCCCACAATCTCATGATCAATGTGACATAAATAATGTAGAGTATTAAACAATAAATAATGAGAATTTTAACACAACAAGAATCATCATCGTTGGTGTAAGAATCCCCAAGGCCGCTCTTGACTGTGAGCACGGCTAGTATACCAGTTTTAACACTCTGTAGAGGTTGTACATCTTTACCCATGAGTCATGATTTACCCTTTCGCCCGAGGTGATCAGCCTCTTAACCCACTACCAAGGAAGGTCGGCAGGGATCACTATGAAGCCTTTCAAAAGTTCGTCTAACATGTTAGAGCCGCAATGTTTCCTTTGCGCGCAGATATAGATACCCCTCTTCCAAATGGCACAATGACGCGCAGCCTATACACTTAAGGACAGGGGCTCGCACCATACCCAAAACGGTTCAGCCCCTCCGCCCTTTCGGGTAACCTCTAAAAAAAGGTCTTCATACTGAGCTAAAGCCAGAGCCATTATAGCCCTCATGGTTGCACTGTTGTCCTGGTTATCACTTACAGATAAATCATCAAGTGGCTAAAAAGTCATTTTTATCATTTATTACTTTAACATTAATCTAGTCACAGGATCATGGTCACAGAATTAAAACCCAAATGCTATACTTGCCTTGATCCAATTGCTCTTGCCGATCCTTTTTGGGTTCTGCTGGTCTTACTTGTTGCCAAAGACTCTGATCTTGATTACTGAGGTATTGCTCTCCGTCTAAACTCAACCATCGAATAGCAACACACAAGAAATCGAGACCAAACATACATCAAGCAAAGAAGACTATAATTAGAACAGTACACCAAACGATAAAAAGATTTGAAAACTAATTTACGCATCGCTACGAGCACTCAGACGTAAAAAGCACTCTAATTGAAATAAGAAACGACTACGGAAAGATTTAAATTGTAAAAGAAATAAACATGTAAAAGTATCTAACTGAATTTCTATGATGTGTTTTTAATCTAAATAAAATATAATTTATATCTACATTTTTGTGAATAATTAATCAAATTAATATATTTATTTCACACCAGGTTTAAACATATGTTGCTTTTATTACAAACTAGTTTCATACAAAATAATCAAGCTAATATTATTATATATCTTAATGATAAACACATGTCATGAGACAGGTTAAACATTACTGCTAGCATGTAGATTGTATCGGCCAGATTCTAGCGCAAAAGTCACGACATGGTGTAATTAATAGAGAGCAAGGCATGGAGATGCTCACATCGAACAACTACGAATAATAGGCAGCGTCGTTGATGATCCTGCATGGCTGGACATGAAGATCATGCACGTGGTCGTGCGCCTGTATCAGTGGTTCCACAACGGCCGGCAACTCCAAGCAACAGACTCGGCGACTTGCAGATGGCGAAACTATGATGGGATGTGTAGCAGCCATGGCTCCTGCAGCACGCGATACTAGATCATAAAAAAAACAGAGGTAGGAAAAAAAGAGACATGACTCAGGAGGAGATCGACAATGTTACCAGGCTCTTCTGAACACGAAGAAGACATGTACTCTCCTCGAAGGCTCGTACATTCTTGATGCCAACAAGGAGCTACAACAATCGAAACGACGTATGGCCTTCTCTGCCGAAGATGAACTGGAAGGCAACGACTTGATCTTTCTCATCATGGTGGTGCTCGATCGAATCCGTAGCTTCAGCAAGCGTGGCTCAAGGCAAGGATCAACACGTAGTTTTTAGCATGGCAGATGGAGGCGACGAGAGAGCAGTAGGGCTGCGCCTTAATCCTTGATAGATTGAACTCAGATTTTTTTTAGGGTTGGATACATGAAGCAGAGATTGCTATCTATAGTTTGGCATCACGGGATGGATATGGAGTCCTTGGCTTGCACGCCATATATCGCAGAAAGATTGGAAAGTAAAATAGAATTGATGGGTGGCTCTTGATCTGTATATGTCCTCTCGTCCAAGCAAAATATATGGGCCTAGAAACAAAACAATAGGTACAATTTGGATCAATGCGAGAATAGTATATACCTTGATCCATTAATCAAAGAACCAAAAGGTTTGGATTGAGATAGATTAGAGTTTGGAATAATTATTTTCGTAGTTAATTTATTTCATAAATAAAACATTTCTAGAAAGTCCAGAATTGATATTTAAGCCACGAATATTACATCGAAAGCTCCAAAAATTCAGGAAAAATTATCAGATATATTATAGAACATGGGGAACCCAATTAAAATATTTAGAGCTTATGATGAGATAATTTGGAGCATCTAAAAATTAGATTATGCTCACAGAAAAGTGAGAACGGAAGCTGGAAAATTCCTACAAAGTTTGTAGAGTTTGCTTGATGAAAGAGAAACTAAAAGAAGTGATTTGGATAACAAAGAAAAGATTTTTGGAAGCTTCTAATTAAAACTTGAGCTTAGAAACAAGGAATTTGGTTGTAGATAAGGATAAAGATGTACTGACCAAGGAAGATCGATCTACTAAACGCATTTTAAAAACTTTGCTCACTCAACACATAAAGGAGCAACAAGCATCACATCAAAACATATGCACCAGCATGTATGCATAATAATATTGCTAAGCCTTATGATAAATTTTAATTTAATAAAAAAATATTATTTTTCCTATATTTTTATGAGCACAAAAATATAAAATTAAATAATTTTATCTATATTTCAAAAGGAGTAAATTTTAGGGTGTTACACCCAAACAGACCGAAGCAAGATTTCGTATGACACACGTCATCTAGGAGTTCCATCATGTGCGTCTAGATTGATTTACAAGTATTTAGTATGTTCCGTGCAAACCGTGTAGCTATCTTGAATCAAGATTAGCACTATCTCCAAACAGACCGAACCGAGCATCCACTTGAGCCTCTTCACCTAGGAGTACCGACAAGTTCGTCCAAAATGGTTTCTTAGACTATGGTGCATTAGGTGCAAACTGTGCACCTATCTTGCACCAAAACTAACAATGTCTCCAAATGGACCGAAGCGAGATTCCATATGACACACGTCATCAAGGAGTTCCATCGGGTGCATCTAAATTGATTTACAAGCATATGGTATGTTCAATGCAAACCATGCACCTACCTTGCATAAGGATTAGCACTATCTCCAAACTGACCGAACCAAGCTTCCACTTGAGCCTCTTCACCCAGGAGTACCAAATAGTGCGTCCAAAATGGTTTCTTAGACTATGGTGCATTAGGCGCAAACTGCGCACCTATCTTGCTCTAAAACTTACAATGTCTACAAACGCACCGAAGCAAGATTCCATATGACACACGTCATCTAGGAGTTCCACTGGGTGCGTCCAAATTGATTTCTAAGGATATCTTATGTTCCTTGCAAATCATGCACCTGTCTTGCATCAAGATTAGCACTATCTCCAAACAGATCAAACCGTGCTTCCACTTGAGCCTCATCACCGAGGTACCTACAGGTGCTTCCAAAATGGTTTCTTAGACTATGGTGCATTAGGCACATACCATGCACATATCTTGCACCGAAACTAACACTGTTTCTAAACAGACCATAGCGAGATTCCATTTGACACACGTCGTCAAGGAGTTCCATCGAGTGCATCAAAATTGATTTCCAAGCATATGGTATGTTCTATGCAAGCCGTGCACCTATCTTGCATCAAGATTAGCACTATCTCCAAACAGACCGAACCGAGCTTCCACTTGAGCCTTTTCATCTAGGAGTACAAACAGGTGCGTCAAAAATGGTTTCTTAGACTATGGTGCATTAGGCACAAACTATGCACCTATTTTGCACTGAAACTAACATTGTCTCCAAACAGACCGAAGTGGGATTCCATATGACACACGTCATCTAGGAGTTCCAGTGGGAGCGTCCAAATTGATTTCTTAACATATGCTACGTTCCATGCAAACTACGCAACTATCTTGCATCAAGATTAGCACTATATCCGAACAGACCAAATCGAGCCTCCACTTGAGCCTCTTCAACTACGAGTACCATCGGGTGCGTCTAACATGGTTTCTTAGCCTATGGTGCATTAGGCGTAAACCGTGCAAATATCTTCTACCAAAACTAACACTGTCTCTAAACGAACCGAAGCAAGATTCCATATGACACATCATCAAGGAGTTATATCAGGTGCGTCCTAATTGATTTTTGAGCATATCGTATGTTCCATGCAAACCGTGCATCTATCCTGCATCAAGATTAGCACTATCTCAAAATAGACCAGACCGAGCTTTCACTTGAGCCCCTTGACCTAGGAGTACCATCGGGTGCGTCCAAAATGGTTTCTTATCCTATGGTGCATTAGGTCCAAACGGGGCACCTATATTGCATCAAAACTTACACTGTCTCTAAATGGATCGAAGTGAGATTCCATATGACACATGTCACCTAGGAGTTCCATCTGGTGCGTCCAAATTGATTTTTGAGCATATGGTATGTTCCATTCAAATCTTGCACCTATCTTGCATCAAGATTAGCACTATCTCTAAACAGACTGAATCGAGCCTCCACTTGAGCCTCTTTACCGAAGAGCACCAACAGGTGCTTCCAAAATGGTTTCTTAGACTATGGTGCATTTGGCGCAAACCGTGCATATATCTTACACCGAAGCTAATACTGTCTCTAAGCACACCAAAGCGAGATTCCATATGACACACGTCATCAAGGAGTTATGTCAGGTGTGTCCAAATTAATTTCTAAGCATATGGTACGTTCCATGTAGACCGTGCATCTATCTTGCATCACGATTAGCACTATCTCCAAATAGACCAAACCGAGCTTTCACTTGAGCCTTTTACCTAGGAGTACCACCGGTTGTCTCCAAAATGGTTTCTTAGCCTATGCTGCATTATGTGCAAACCTAGCACATATCTTGCACCAAAACTAACACTGTCTCCAAACAGACCGAAGCAAGATTTCGTATGACACACGTCATCTAAGAGTTCCATCATGTGCGTCTAGATTGATTTACAAGTATTTGGTATGTTCCATGCAAACCGTGTACCTATCTTGAATCAAGATTAGCACTATCTCCAAACAGACCGAACCGAGCATCCACTTGAGCCCCTTCACCTAGGAGTACCGACAAGTGCGTCCAAAATGGTTTCTTAGACTATGGTGCATTAGGTGCAAACTGTGCACCTATCTTGCACCAAAACTAACAATGTCTGCAAATGGACCGAAGCGAGATTCCATATGACACACGTCATCAAGGAGTTCCATCGGGTGCATCCAATTTGATTTACAAGCATATGGTATGTTCAATGCAAACCATGCACCTACCTTGCATAAGGATTAGCACTATCCCCAAACTGGCCGAACCAAGCTTCCACTTGAGCCTCTTCACCCAGGAGTACCAAATAGTGCGTCCAAAATGGTTTCTTAGACTATGGTGCATTAGGCGCAAACTGTGCGCCTATCTTGCACTAAAACTTACAATGTCTACAAACGGACCGAAGCAAGATTCCATATGACACACGTCATCTAGGAGTTCCATTGGGTGCGTCCAAATTGATTTCTAAGCATATGGTATGTTGCTTGCAAATCATGCACCTGTCTTGCATCAAGATTAGCACTATCTCAAAACAGATCAAACCGTGCTACCACTTGAGCCTCTTCACCGAAGTACCTACAGGTGCTTCCAAAATGGTTTCTTAGACGATGGTGCATTAGACACAAACCATGCACTTATATTACACCAAAACTAACACTATTTCTAAACAGACCATAGCGAGAGTCCATTTGACACACGTCGTCAAGGAGTTCCATCGAGTGTATCCAAATTGATTTCCAAGCATATGGTATGTTCTATGCAAACCGTGCACCTTTCTTGCATCAAGATTAGCACTATCTCCAAACAGACCGAACTGAGCTTCCAATTGAGCCTCTTCATCTAGCAGTACAAATAGGTGTGTCAAAAATGGTTTCTTAGACTATGGTGCATTAGGCACAAACTATACACTATCTTGCACTCAAACTAACATTGTCTCCAAATAGACCGAAGCGAGATTCCATATGACACACATCATCTAGGAGTTCCATTGGGAGCGTCCAAATTGATTTCTTAACATATGATACGTTCCATGCAAAATGTGCAACTATCTTGCATCAAGATTAGCACTATATCTGAACAGACCAAATCGAGCCTCCACTTGAGCCTCTTCAACTATGAGTACCATCGGATGTGTCTAAAATGGTTTCTTAGCATATGGTGCATTAGGCGTAAACCGTGCACATATCTTCTACAAAAACTAACACTGTCTCTAAACAAACCAAAGCAAGATTCCATATGACACACATCATCAAGGAGTTATATCAGGTGCGTCCTAATTGATTTCTCAGCATATCTTATGTTCCATGCAAACCGTGCATCTATCTTGCATCAAGATTAGCACTATCTTGCACGAAAACTAACACTATTTCCAAACAGACCGAAGCAAGATTTCGTATGACACACGACATCTAGGAGTTCCATCATGTGCGTCCAGATTGATTTCCAAGCATTTAGTATGTTCCATGCAAACCGTGCACCTATCTTGCATCAAGATTAGCACTATCTCCAAACAGACTGAACAGAATCCACTTGAGCCCCTTCACCTAGGAGTACCAACAAGTGCGTCCAAAATGGTTTCTTAGACTATGGTGCATTAGGTGCAAACTGTGCACCTATCTTCTACCGAAACTAACAATGTCTCCAAATGGACCGAATCGAGATTCCATATGACACACGTCAGTAAGGAGTTCAATCAGGTGCATCCAAATTGATTTCCAAGCATATGGTATGTACAATACAAACCATGCACCTACATTGCATAAGGATTAGCACTATCTCCAAACTGACCGAACCAAGCTTCCACTTGAGCCTCTTCACCCAGGAGTACCAAATAGTGCGTCCAAAATGGTTTCTGAGACTATGGTGCATTAGGCGCAAACTGTGTACCTATCTTGCACTAAAACTTACAATGTCTACAAACGGACCAAAGCAAGATTACATATGACACACGTCATCTAGGAGATCCATTGGGTGCGTCCAAATTGATTTCTAAGCATATGGTATGTTCCTTGAAAACTATGCATCTATCTTGCATCAAGATTAGCACTATCTCCAAACAGATCAAACCAAGCTTCCACTTGAGCCTCTTCACTGAAGTACCAGCAGGTGCTTCCAAAATGGTTTCTTAGACTATGGTGCATTAGGCACAAACCATGCACATATCTTGCACCAAAACTAACACTATTTCTAAACAGACCAAAGCGAGATTCCACTTGAGCCTCTTCAACTATGAGTACCATCGGATGTGTCTAAAATGGTTTCTTAGCCTATGGTGCATTAGGCGTAAACCGTGCACATATCTTCTAAAAAACTAACACTGTCTCTAAACAAACCAAAGCAAGATTCCATATGACACACATCATCAAGGAGTTATATCAGGTGCGTCCTAATTGATTTCTCAGCATATCGTATGTTCCATGCAAACCGTGCATCTATCTTTCATCAAGATTAGCACTATCTTGCACCAAAACTAACACTGTCTCCATACAGACCAAAGCAAGATTTCGTATGACACACGACATCTAGGAGTTCCATCATGTGTGTCCAGATTGATTTCCAAGCATTTGGTATGTTCCATGCAAACCGTGCACCTATCTTGCATCAAGATTAGCAATATCTCTAAACAGACTGAACCGAATATCCACTTGAGCCCCTTCACCTAGGAGTACCAACAAGTGCGTCCAAAATGGTTTCTTAGACTATGGTGCATTAGGTGCAAACTGTGCACCTATCTTGCACCAAAACTAACAATGTCTCCAAATGGACCGAAGCGAGATTCCATATGACAAACGTCACCAAGGAGTTCAATCGGGTGCATCCAAATTGATTTCCAATCATATGGTATGTTCAATGCAAACCATGCACCTACCTTGCAAAAGGATTAGCACTATCTCCAAACTGACCGAACCAAGCTTCCACTTGAGCCTCTTCACCCAGGGGTACCAAATAGTGCGTCCAAAATGGTTTATTAGTCTATGGTGCATTAGGCGCAAACTGTGCACCTATCTTGCGCCAAAACTTACAATGTCTACAAACGGACCGAAGAAAGATTCCATATGACACACGTCATCTAGGAGTTCCATTGGGTGCGTCCCAATTGATTTCTAAGCATATGGTATGTTCCTTGCAAATCATGCACCTATCTTTCATCAAGATTGGCACTATCTCTAAACAGATCAAACCAAGCTTCCACTTGAGCCTCTTCACTGAAGTACCAACAGGTGCTTCCAAAATGGTTTCTTAGACTATGGTGCATTAGGCACAAACCATGCACATATCTTGCACCGAAACTAACACTGTTTCTAAACAGACCAAAGCGAGATTCCATATGACACACGTCATCAAGGAGTTCCATCGGGTGCATCCAAATTGATTTCCAAGCATATGGTATGTTCAATGCAAACCGTGCACCTATCTTGCATTAAGATTAGCACTATCTCCGATCAGACCGAACCGAGCTTCCACTTGAGCCTCTTCATCTAGGAGTCCAAATAGGTGTGTAAAAAATGGTTTCTTAGACTATGGTGCATTAGGCACAAACTATGCACCTATCTTGCACCAAAACTAACATTGTCCCCAAACAGACTGAAACGAGATTCTATATCACACACGTCATCTAGGAGTTCCATTGGGTGCGTCCAAATTGATTTCTTAATATATGGTACGTTCCATGCAAACTATGCAACTATCTTGCATCAAGATTAGCACTATATCTGAATAGACCCAATCGAGCCTCCACTTGAGCCTCTTCAACTACGAGTACCATCGGATGTGTCTAAAATGTTTTCTTAGCCTATGGTGCATTGGGCGTAAACCGTGCACATATCTTCTACCAAAACTAACATTGTGTTTAAATGAACCAAAGCAAGATTCCATATGACACACCTCATCAAGAAGTTATATCAGGTGCATCCTAATTGATTTCTGAGCATATCGTATGTTCGATGCAAACCATGCATCTATCTTGCATCAAGATTAGCACTATCTTGCACAAAAACTAACACTGTCTCCAAATAGACCGAAGCAAGATTTCGTATGACACACGTCATCTAGGAGTTCCATCATGTGCGTCTAGATTGATTTCCAAGCATTTAGTATGTTCCATGCAAACCGTGCACCTATCTTGCAACATGATTAGCACTGTCTCCAAACAGACCGAACCGAGCATCCACTTGAGCACCTTCACCTAGTAGTACCAACAAGTGCGTCCAAAATGGTTTCTTAGACTATGGTGCATTAGGTGCAAACTGTGCACCCATCTTGCACCGAAACTAACAATGTCTCCAAATGGACCGAAGCGAGATTCCATATGACACACGTCATCAAGGAGTTCCATCAGGTGCATCCAAATTGATTTCCAAGCATATGGTATAATCAATGCAAACCATGCACCCACCTTGCATAAGGATTAGCACTATCTCCAAACTGACCGAACCAAGCTTCCACTTGAGCCTCTTCACCTAGTAGTACCAAATAGTGCGTCCAAAATGGTTTATTAGACTATGGTGCAATAGGCATAAACTGTGCACCTATCTTGCACTAAAACTTACAATGTCTATACAGACCGAAGCAAGATTCCATATGACACACGTCAGCTACGAGTTCCATTGGGTGCGTCCAAATTGATTTCTAAGCATATGGTATGTTCCTTGCAAATCATGCACCTATCTTGCATCAAGATTAGCACTATCTCCAAACAGATCAAACCGAGCTTCCACTTGAGCCTCTTCACCGAAGTACCAACAAGTGCTTCCAAAATGGTTTCTTAGACTATGGTGCATTAGGCGCAAACTATGCACATATCTTGCACCGAAACTAACACTGTTTCTAAACAGACCAAAGCGAGATTCCATATGACACACGTCATCAAGGAGTTCCTCAGGTGCATCCAAATTGGTTTCCAAGCTTATGGTATGTTCCATGCAAACCGTGCACCTATCTTGCATCAAGATTAGCACTATCTCCAAACAGACCGAACCAAGCTTCCACTTGAGCCTCTTCATCTAGGAGTATGTGGGGTATAAACCCCTATACCCTTACGGCTAGACTTGGGCCAGGAGGCTTGGCCCATCACGAGATAGTTCGAAGCTTGATCCAACTGCTCAGAGTTTCACGCAAGGAAACAAGATGTGGAGATCAAGTAGTATTCTAGTCAGTTAGTTTAGGAATTGATGTCGCACTATCTATGGCAATTGTAACCGACTAGGATTAGTTTCTAGATGTGTAACCCTGCCCTCTGGACTATATAAAGAGAGGCGAGGGACCCCACTAGGAGAGATCATCTCAACTCAACACAATCTACGATAAATACAATAAGATGCAAGACGTAGGTATTACGCCCACACCGCGGCCGAACCTGGATAAAAACCTTGTCTGTGTCTTGCGTCACCATCGAGTTCGTAGCTTGCGCACCTGTCTGCCGATAAACTACTACCGTGGGTATACCCCAAGGTAGACTTCCGACTAGCTTTCGTCGACAGTGGCGCGCTAGGTAGGGGGTGTGCGTACAGCTCTCCCGATGAACAAGATGGTCATCGTTCCAGCTTCCGAGGCCGTGGCTGAAGGTCTCACGTTCACCGTCGGGCAGATCACTTGGACAACTCGTGGTGGCGGCCTTACGACCACGACTTTGGGAGAAACCTAGATCCAATCTGGGACAGCAGAAGCGTCGACTTCGATCACGCCAACCCCAAGGACCCGACCTCCGCTCCCTTGCTACAGGGCAAAGCGAGTCGACAACTCAGATCTTCTTCAAGCCCTCGATCGTGCCGACCTCAAACTTCTCGAAGCCTCCAACCAGGTGGAATCAATTTCGCACAAGCCCGATCTGGCGGCAGCATCAAATTTTTTCGATTCCCGTCGACCAACTCGTGTCTCCGCGCACGAACGATTGGAATCGTCCCTGACGATAACATCGACCACCGCGGGACGGACTGTCAAATTCAAGCTAGCCCCCCAACATAGAACTTCCCTCACGGTCTGAGCAACGTGGCCGATCAGTTTTTGAGGCATACAGATTCTCTATTCGGGAAGATGGGATTGTCGCTAGGACAAACTCACCAACGAGCTCGCCACTTCGTCAACATGGTATCCATCCGAGTTCTACCATACGATAAGGCCACTAGTACAAACTCTAGCACAGGATCTGTCCCTACCGAGGTTTTACACCCAGAGGACGAAGACTACGACCTGGATCTACCACTTTACCCCCCGGGTTTTTCCCGTTTCCCAATCTTTCCACCTCGGCGAGGAGATCTGATTTTCAACGTCAGCAATGACGAGCCAGTTGTCGATGGCGAAACCGACGAGCAAAGACAACAACGCGAGCAGCGCAACGACGATCGCGATCAGCGGCGAGCGGATGAGGAGCGGCAGCTCGCACCACACAACCTCAGCGATGCTTTCGACATGGTCGGGAATCAGCAAGTCTACAAGACGCCAAGCGCCAACGTGGCCATTGCAATGGCAAACTTGGATTGACTCCCCGATACTCCAGAGTACCAGGGCATCCGATCCAATATACGAGCACATCTGATCGCCGCAATGGGGCAGACCGCTACTTTGCTCAAAAGAGTCCAAGCCGTCTCCTACACAGAGGTTTCTTCTGACTAGACTCACCACAGTCGGACTTCACCGTGACCCAGCGGGCGCCATCATAGTCGCTCTCCCGCCAACGATCGCAGGAAGGACACTAGACGCGACAACCGTGGTCGGGACACTGGCAGTTACCGCGAGCAGAGACGCGGATGTGGTCAGGAGGTAAACCAAGACCAGGACTTGCGACACAACATCCCTCCTAAGGATGTCCGCGAACGCATCAATAGGCGCATCACGGAGCGCGTAGTACATGACAATGTGCGACGCATTGAGTACGATGCAGCACATGGCCCCCCGGCCTGAGACAGTTCTCCTCACACCTTCGCCAAGTCGTATGGCCTCACAACTTCAAGCTTTAGAAGTTTAAAAAGTACGATAGCAAGGAGAATCTTGAGAACTGGATCACCCTTTACGAGATCGCAGTCCGATCAGCCGCAGGGGACGAACATGTCATGGCAAACTACTTCCCAGTTGTCCTCGATCAAGCTGGCCATCAATGGCTCCTCGGTCTACCCGAGGACTCATTCGACTCTTGGGAAGAATTGCGCCAGGCATTCATTGATAACTTCATTGCTTCGTGTGAGCAGCCTGGAAACAAATAAAATCTTGAAAGGATATGGGACAGGAAGAATGAGCCCTTGCGCGATTACATCCGACGCTTCTCGGATATGCGCCTCAAGATTCCGAAGATTTCTCACGACGAGGCTATATCGGCCTTCATCAAGGGCCTACGCTTCCACGAAGCTTTACAAAGCAAGCTACTACGCAAAAGGCCGACCATGGTCGCTGAACTCCTCGCCACAGCCAAAAATTACGCCGATGCCGACAACGTAGAAAAGCTCATCCGCGAAGACATGAGAGGAGCCGAGCAGCCTCCTTGACGAGACGATAGTCGTGGTCATTTTGATAACCGAAATCCACCCTGCAACGATAACCGTGACCACTGAGAAGGTTGGGACAGGCGTCGCGACAACCGCGACGATTTCAGAGGCAAGCGACCTCGCGACAACGATCATGAGGTGAACATAGTCAAATGTCCCAATGGACGACGGGACTACCAGGAAGACTACAACAAGACACTAAAAGGTCCATGCCAACTCCATCCCAAGTCTAACCATACGATGGAAGAATGTCGTGTCCTCAAAAGTAACTACACACAACGGGCCGCCCAGGGGGATACCACCAAGAAAAACGGGAAGCAGGATAGACATGGTCAGGAAGACGAAGACGACGACCAGGATAGGGACCCACTACATCAATATGTCAGTCCCACCGACGTGGTACACTCCATCTTTGGAGGAAAAGTCTCCATCGAGTTAAAACGGGAAAGAAAGCTCTTGAAAAGGGCTTGCGTTAATGTGGACAGCACCGATGGCCTGATCGCCGACCCTAAATTCCCTCCCTGGTCGCACCGAGAGATCTCCTTCAACAGGCAGGACCAGTAGGCCGCCACCCCACAACCAGCGTGCTTTCCTCTGATCCTGGACACATGCATCAACAACGTCAGGTTCGAGCGCGTGCTCGTCGACAGAGGCAGCTCCATTGATATCCTTGTCCACAACAGCTTGCCTGCTCTCAAGCTAACACCGGCGCAGTTGAAGTCATATGACGCCCAGTTCTGGGGCGTCTTACCAGGTCAAAGTTCAGTACCCCTCGGCCAGATAACGCTGCCTGTCTAGTTCGGAACGCCAGACGACTTCCGCATGGAGTTCGTCAACTTCGTGGTTGCCGATTTCGATGGGACTTAGCACACAATTCTAGGCCATCCCTCACTCACCAAGTTCATGGCAGTCCCGCACAACTCATACTTGGTCCTCAAGATGCCAACCAAGATGGGCGTCTTAACCGTCCGAGGCAACGTCTATACCGTGTACACTTGCGAAGAGGAAAGCTTCAAGGTCAACGAGGCAATCGATCTCTCAATTTGCATGGCAGAAACTGTAGCACAAGCCACCCAAGTTCCACCCGACCAGCTCCAACTAACCGAGCAGGAGACTCCAAGGAAAAGCTCCAAGTCTAAAGAGCACAAGGAAGTACAGCTGGTCGATGGCAACCCTAAAAAGACGGCTCTTATCGGGGCCAACCTGGACCCCAAATAGGAAGACGCGCTCGTCAGGTTTCTAAGGGACAACGTAAGCGTTTTCGCATGGAAACCCGCAGGCATGCCCGGCGTCCCATGAAACCTGATCGAGCACTCCTTAAACGTCTCAAAAATCGCAAGACCTATCAAGCAGAAGCTACTACGGTTCGCTCGTGACAAAAAGGAGGCTATTAGGATAGAAATTACATGGCTTTTAACAGCCGGATTTATTAAAGAAGTATCATCCTGATTGGCTCACTAATCGAGTCCTTGTAAGAAAAAAGAATAACGAATGGAGAATGTGCGTTGATTACACTGATCTCAATAAACACTGTCCTAAAGATCCTTTCGGCCTCCTTCGTATCGACGAAGTGGTCGATTCAACGGCCGGATGTGAACTCCTCTCTTTTCTCGACTGTTACTCTGGTTATCACCAGATCTCGCGAAAGGAAGGCGACCAGATCAAAACTTCCTTCATCACTCCTTTTGGCGCATATTGTTACACCACCATGTCCTTCAGACTAAAAAACGCTGGGGCCACCTATCAACGCGCTACTCAGCAATGCCTCCGCGACGAGATACGTGACGACCTCGTTGAGGCTTACGTTGACAACGTTGTTGTCAAAACCAGGGACGCAAGCACCCTGATCGACAACTTGGACCACACTTTTAAGGCGCTAAATAAATACAAGTGGAAGCTCAATCCCAAAAAGTGTATCTTTGGGGTACCCTCTGGCCTACTGCTCGGCAACGTCGTCAGCCACGACGGCATACGGCCGAACCCTTCAAAAGTTAAGGCGGTGCTCGATATGCGACCACCCAAGAACGTCAAAGACATTCAAAAGCTCACCGGATGCATGGCCGCTCTCAGCCGGTTCATCTCTAGGCTGGGGAAAAAGGCCTCCCTTTTTTCAAAATTCTAAAAGCATCGAAAAAATTCTCCTGGACAGAAGAAGCTAACGCTGCGTTCACCCAGCTCAAAACTTTCCTTACCTCACCACCCGTCCTCACCGCACCTCAACCTAACGAGGACCTGCTCCTGTATATAGCAGCAACTGATCGAGTCGTCTCCACGGCACTTGTGGTTGAGCTGGATGAACCAGGCCATGTCTACAAAGTCCAGAGACCTGTATACTTCATAAGCGAAGTCCTAAATGAATCCAAGACCAGGTATCCTCAGATACAAAAACTAATCTACGCCATCTTAATCACCTTAAGAAAGCTGAAGCACTACTTCGATGGCCATCGGGTTTTAGTTACTACCAGTTTTCCATTGGGGGACACTTTGCGCAACAAGGACGCCAATGGAAGAATTGTAAAGTGGGCTATGGAGTTATGCCCATTTTCTTTAGTTTTCCAGAGTCGCACTACCGTCAAGTCTCAGGCCCTGGTCGACTTCATCGCAGAATGGACGGATCCCAACGAGCCCCCCTCTCCAGATGTCTCCGACCACTGGTCAATGTTCTTCGACGGATCCTTGAACATCAATGGGGCCGGTGCCGGAATACTTTTCGTTTCACCAAACAAGGACAAACTCCGTTACATCCTTAGGATCCTCTTTCCAACATCCAACAACGTCGCCGAATATGAAGCTTGCTTGCATGGCATCCGATTGGCTGTCGAACTGGGAGTCAAACGCCTTTACGTCTACGGTGACTCTGCTCTAGTCATCAACTAGCTAAATAAGGAGTGGGACACAACTCACGAAAAGATGGACCTCTACTCCAAAGAATTCTGGAAGTGGGAATCAAATTTTTACGGCATAGAGTACATCCACGTGGTCCAGGACAGGAATCAAGTAGCGGATGCGCTGTCAAAGATAGGATCATCCCAGGCCCAGATCCCGCACGACGTTTTCGTTCAAGACATTCACACGCTAAGCGTTGGTACGGACCTGGTCGAGAAGTCACCCAACAAAACAATGCTCGTAGACAACACCACTCCGACAACCAGCAGCCACGACTGGCGCACTCCTTTCATCAAGTATCTCTCAGGCGGTTCGGGATTTCAAGAGATAACGGAGAACGAGCGCCTTATCTGGCGATCCAAAAATTACATAGTGGTTGATGGCAAACTTGTGCGTAAGAACGATGGCATCAAGTTACTGGAAGACATACATACTGGATCCTGTGGTAACCATGCCGCCTCTAGAACACTGGTCGGGAAGGCCTTCCGAGCAGGCTATTACTGGCCAACCGCAGTCGCCGACACAGAGAAACTGGTCTGGCATTGTGAAGGATGCCAGTTCTTTGCCAAGCGGACCCATGCACCTGCTCATGAAATCCAGACGATTCCGTCATCCTGGCCATTTGCATGTTGGGGTCTTGACATGATCGGGCCATTCAAACCGGCTCCTGGCAATTTCAAATTCGTATTCGTACTAATCGACAAGTTCTCGAAGTGGATCGAGTACATGCCATTGGTCAAAGCGACTTCCAAGAAGGCCATGGAATTCCTCAATCAAATTATACATAGATTCGAGGTTCTCAATAGCATAATCACCGATGTGGGCACTCAATTCACCGGCACTACATTCTGGGACTTCTGTTATGACAGAGGCGTAGTCATAAAATATGTGTCGGTAGCCCATCCGCGAGCCAACGGCCAAGTCGAACGAGCAAATGGAATGATTATTGATGCTCTAAAAAAGAGATTGTATACCGAAAACGACAAGGTACTAGGGCGGTGGATGAAAGAGTTACCAGCTGTGGTCTCGGGTCTTCGAACACAGCCTAGTCGGAACACGGGTGTATCGCCCTATTTTATGGTTTATGGGGCTGAGGCAGTGCTCCCCTCGGACATAGCCTTTGGATCTCCATGAGTTGAATATTTCGACCAGTCTTCAGCCGACCTCGCTAGAGAGCTCAAAATCAACTACACAGAAGAGAGGCGCCTGACTTCCCGTCTTCGAACAGCGAAGTATCTCGAGGCCATTAGGTGATACCACAACAGGATCATCAAAGTCCGCTCCTTCGTGGTCGGTGATCTGGTACTCAAATTGAAAACAAGCCAGGAGGGAATGCACAAGTTATCTACACCTTGGGAAGGACCTTTTGTGGTCGCCGAAGTTACACGCCCTACATCTTACAGACTGGCATACTCAGATGGAACACACTTGCCCAACTCCTGGCACATAGACAAACTGCGCTGCTTCTATCCCTAAGTTTCAGTACATTTCATTTGTAAATCTCTTTTGATGAATAATAATAAAATTTGCCTTTTTTTGCTATATACTTTTACATACACAGAATACTCGACAAGTGCCACAATTACTTTCCAGGACAAGCTCCTCAAAGGCAATCAACATGACTCAGTGATACATCACTCAAACAAATTTACAGTGCTCAAAACCATGGTTCACATAAAATCAAACTTTACTACAAACTTTATACAAAAAGTTTACAATAAACACCCCTCTGGGCGGCTTCTAGTCTACTCCTACAGACTACTCTACACACCTACTGCTCGGGCTGATCACCCGCACGGCTCTCTTGTCCCACCGAAGGGGTCGGGGCCACCGGCACCTGGCTAGTCGAGACCGCAGGTGTCGACCGCCCATCTCCTGCAATTGACGCCCCCGACAACTCCCGGGCCGACCTATCTGATCCCGGCTGATCGGGGGGAGTTTATGTCCCGCAGAGATTTATATCGCCGATCACTGTCGACGATAGGTCCAGCAGATTGACGCGAAGCTCGTCCGCCTCCCTTGGACCAACCTCCTTCGGATATCCCCTCTCAAGTCGGGACAAATCGACCAGGGGGTAGTGGGCGCGTACCATGCTGAGGACGTGAGCTCCGGCAAACTCCCTGGCATCCTTAACAAACTGTTGAAGCCAGCCCCACGCTTGCTGTGCCTTTTCGACCAGGGTTAGCTTTGACACGCGAGGCTGGTCCTCGGGGAGCTCGGGACTGATCAGGTCAAGTACCGAGGCTACTCCTTTCTAGATCTTGATGCAGTTTGTCTTCCAGGAGTCTTGTTCCTTGACCAGCTCGTCGAGGTGCTTTTTAGTGTTTAGTTTAAGCACTATGATAGAGTTTTCAAGAAAACCAAGCAAACAGTCACTATAAACAAGAGGAAAAGAAAACTGCGTGGTCAAAAAGGGCGAAACGGCTCTTACCAGCTAACTCCCGACTTTTGTTCTTTAGCTCCTCGCCAGCCATGCGCCCGGTCTCCAGCGCACCGGCACGCTCCTGGTCGAGCCGATCCCGCTCTTCTCGGAGGCGCCCAATCTCCTCCTCTAGACCTGAAGCAACAATTGCTGGTCATCAAAACCGACCATGCAGTTAACTACAACTGCTCGGAACATTCGCCCTACCCTTCTTATCGCGATCCTTATCAGCTAGTCGCTGATTCAGATCCAGCAGGCGTTCTTCCTGAGCCGCCTCCTCGGCCACCTCCCTCTCGGCCTCCAACCGAAGGCGGTCCACCTCCGAGATTAGGGCTTTGTTCTTGGCGACTATACCTTCAATTTTGTCGAAGCACCTTTTTCGGTACTTTGCCGTTTACATTGCACCCTGCGAGAAATATACATGTCATATAGTGAACAAGCAACAATGTATACATACTCTGACAGAATACAAGACCACTTACCTTTACTTCATCAACGAGCCACTTAGCAGCACGCTCTACCCTCGCCGCCTCCACGATCTCGGCGAGCTCTTCGTGGCCGGCCCAGTGGTCCGAACGCTGGCGCCACACGTAAACATGTTGGCGACCATCGCGGGGATGCCCCTGGATCTCCTCCACTTCATCATCATAGGCCGCTTGGGCCTCGGCGCCCTCCCTGCTACCTCTAGCCATAGTAACGTGTATCATCAGACCCTTACCTCGGCTAGGGGAGCCCTCTAGTGTGGAAGCTTCTACTGGGACTGGAGTCAGGGCCCTCTCTTCTTCAGCAGGAGGGGGTCGCGACCTTGTCTCCCTCCTCCATAACGCTGCTCGGGGGAGACGTCCTCTCCGTCTCATCACCCCTTGTCGGGGTACTCGCCCCAGCCCTATCTCGAGCCGGGTCCTCCTCAGTGGTCCCTGCCACGGACACAACCGCGGGCTGCTCCACGGGCCACTCACGAGCAGTCTGCTCGGCGGCATCCTTGTCGGCAATGGCCGGCTCGGTTGTTCTCAAGCCGCCAATGTTGCTCCGATCAACATCCGAGGCCTCACTAACAAGAAAGAGCCAATGCAAATTCCATAACAACATTATACTTTGTAAAACACAAAGAAAGTGCAGAAGGCATGTTTTATAACTCACAGGTCGGAGCTTCTATGCATCACCGCGAAGAACCTTCTCCTGGACCTCCCAGCCGCCGCTGCCGCTTCTGCCCCTCCAAGTCATATTGGCTCGGTGTGCCGGGCAGGAGTATCATTGGTTACCCGACCAGTGTCGATCGGCGTGACATCCGGGCGGCTGTGTAGTCTTCGAACCAAATATGGAGCAGCCTCGTCCTCTTCGTCCTCGTCGTCGGCGATCCTCACGAGCCGGCGACGCTTCGGGGCCTGCCTGGTCTCCGCCGGCATTGCCTCCATGGGGGATGGCTCCATAGCCATTGGCCTTTTCCCCGCCACCCTGTCTTCAGTGGTCGGTGCTGGTCGGCTCTGGTCTTCTTTACTGCTGGTGTATTGGAGACACCGAGCAACATTGTCTGCCGGTGGGTCCACCCCTGCAGGATGGTCCATACCGGGTGCCAGCGACACGTACACCGAGCACCGGTCAATATCTCCTATCTGCAATACAACAGCGACAAGTCATCAGTCAAAAGGCTATCTTACTTATATTGAAATATAGATAAAAAAGGGCATCCATTTACCTTAGGAGCTGGTCGGCCTAGCTTAAAAGCAGGCATCCGGTCATCACTTCGAACGAAGTTATCATCAGTCAGGTTGAATAACTCGTTCATCAACCGCTGGACCTCTGCCTTCTCCAAACAGTCCCGGTGCATCCTGGTCGGGTCTTGGCTTCCTACGTACTCGTACGCCGAGTGCACCCTCCTCTGACAGGGCATTACTCGTCGCATGAGGAAGTTCCCGACCACTCCTGGTCCGTCCAAGCGGGACCAGTCGATCAGGTTCATTAACTCCGACACCTGACTGGCGTACTTGGGCCGATCTGTCCAGCTGACCCTCTTCTCGGGAATATATCCAACAACGCAAAAAGTGGCGCTGCCCGGTTCTTCCCTAATGTAGAACCACCTCTTGTACCATTCGGTGAGGGAGGTGTTCCACGGGCAACTAAGGTAACGGTTTTTCATCCCGTCACAAAGATTGAGGTATACTTCACCTACAATCTTAGAGCCTCCAACTGCTCCCTTCTTCCTCAAGCAGAATAAGTAAAGGAAGAGATCAAAGTGTGGCTCTATCCCGACATAGGCCTCGCACAAATGAATAAAAGTGGAAACGAGAAGAATGGAGTTCGGGTGCAGGTTGCAGATCCCGATCTCATAGTAAAGAAGAAGGCCTTGAAGGAAAGGATGAACTAGAATCCCAAACCCCTCTTGAAAAAATCTTCAAAAAGTACGATCTCACCGGCGCGAGGGTCGGGGTAGCTTTCCCCTTCCGGTGTTCTCCAGCCACCGAGCTCCTGATTGTGCAGGAGTCCCATCTCGACGAGGTCATTGAGGGATCTTGTGTTGCTCCGGGACTTCTTCAATTCCTTGGCCATCATCTCGGCCCTCTTCTTGGCGTCGCTCTTCGCCATTTCCTTCTTATGGAAAGCTTTGAGCTCAGATTTGGGGTTTGAAGGTGCTGAGGAAGATGAAGGCTGGGCAATAGTATGTGATTGCTGGGTACAGAACTAGGGTGTGACTTTGGGCTTTTTATAACAACAGCCCCACCTCTACCACTTCCCGCATTTTGGGGAAGTGGGCGGATCTTGCGGCAGCTGCGGTGTTTTGGTTTTCAATAATTATCACAGTTAATTTGGTGGCTTTTCTGCATAATTGATGGTTTTCTTTTCTTGGACCGTGTGAAGAGCGGCTGCACAGTTACCAGGCGCACCTTTTTATGAAATAGCCTAACAATATGGCAGGATGCTCTGTCACATCGCACACTAATACGGCGATACGGTTTTTTCAAAAGAAAAGTAGGACTTTTGGTTAGACAGACATGATATACTTGGGGACAGTACCGACCACCGAGCATGACATGCTCAGGGACTGGTCGACCAGTCTACCCATTCGACATCCTGGCGACTGTACCGACCACCGAGCAGGACATGCTCGGGGACTGGTCGACCAGTCTGCCCTCTCGACAACTTGTGGACTGTACCGACTATTGAGCTTGGTATGCTCGGGGACTGGTCGACCAGTCTGCCCTCTCGACAATCTGGGACTGCACCGACCGCCGAGAACGCCATACTCAGGGACTGGCTGATTAGTCTCATCTTTTGAAAATCTAGGAATTGTGCCAAACCTCGAGCATGACACACTCAGGGATTGGTTAATCGGTTCTCTCAGACACAAAAAGAGCAACACGATCTTGGCATTGAAAAATCAAATTGTATAATGGCTGCTCGGATAATTCTAATCTTTTAGACTGCTACAAGGCTCATGCTTTGCCTTCCAGCAAGCTTGGGGACTACATCGGTACGATGCATCTGGCGATGCATTTTAGTATCAGATTTTTCTATGTGGTTTTTCTCTTTAGACCCTGGCACCACGTGCCTACGTCACCTACTACCAGGTTCGGGGACTAAGTGGGCACACTTCACCTTGCGGTGAATATACTAGCTTTTTGAAAGTCTATACTTTTCAGAAAAGTAAAGTGGGCACACTTCGTCAGGAAAAAAAATATTTTTTGATTAAGAGCACCATGCATTCTTCGAACAACCTGCTTCTTTGATGTCAATGTTGATCAACTGTCTTTTAAGTTGATTAAAATACCGTTCCAACTGTTCGGGCGACTTTCCTGCTAATCGAAGACGTCAAGCCTCACTCGTCGAAGAAGCTCAAGAAGGTGTGTTACATCACAATACACGATGCTCGGGGACTAGCTGTGGGGGTATAAACCCCTATACCCTTACGGCTAGACATGGACCAGGAGGCTTGGCCCATCACGAGATAGTTCAAAGCTTGAACCAACTGCTCGGAGTTTCACGCAAGGAAACAAGATGTGGAGATCAAGCAGGATTCTAGTCGGTTAGAATAGGAATTGATGTCGCACTAGCTATGGTAATTGTAACCGACTAGGATTAGTTTCTAGAGCTATAACCCTGCCCTCTGGACTATATAAAGAGAGGCGAGGGACCGCCTAGGATAGATCATCTCAACTCAACACAATCTACGGCAATACAATAAGACACATGACATAGGTATTACGCCCACACGGCGGCCGAACCTGGATAAAATCCTTGTCTTTGTCTTGCGTCACCATCGAGTTCGTAGCATGCGCACCTGTCTGCCGATAAACTAAAACTGTGGGTATACCCAAATATAGACTGCCGACTAGCTTTCGCCGACAGAGTACAAACAGGTGCGTCAAAAATGGTTTCTTGGACTATGGTGCATTAGGCACAAACTATGCACCTATATTGCACCGAAACTAACATTGTCTCCAAACAAACCGAAGCGAGATTCCATATGACACACGTCATCTAGGAGTTCCATTGGGTGCGTCCAAATTGATTTCTTAACATATGGTATGTTGCATGCAAACTTTGCAACTATCTTGCATCAAGATTAGCACTATATCCGAACAGACCAAATCGAGCCTCCACTTGAGCCTCTTCAACTACGAGTACCATCGAGTGCGTCTAAAATGGTTTCTTAGCCTATAGTGCATTAGGCGTAAACCGTGCACATATCTTCTACCAGAACTAACACTATCTCTAAACGAACCGATGCAAGATTCCATATGACACACATCATCACAGAGTTATATCAGGTGCGTCCTAATTGATTTCTGAGCATATCGTATGTTCCATGCAAATCGTGCATCTATCTTGCATCAAGATTAGCACTATCTCCAAAAAGACCAAACAGAGCTTTCACTTGAGCCACTTGACCTAGGAGTACCAACGGGTGCGTCCAAAATGGTATCTTATCCTATGGTGCATTAGGTGCAAACCGTGGACCTATCTTGCACCGAAACTAACACTGTCTCTAAACGGACCAAAGTGAGATTCCATATGACACATGTCACCTACGAGTTCCATCTGGTGCATTCAAATTCATTTTTGAGCATATAGTATGTTCTATGCAAATAGGGCAGCTATATTGCATCAAGATTAGCACTATCTCTAAACAGACCAAACTGAGCCTCCACTTGAGCCTCACCTAGGAGTACCAACAGGTGCTTCCAAAATGGTTTCTTAGACTTTGCTGCATTAGGCGCAAAGCGGGCACATATCTTGCACCGAAACTAATACTATCTCTAAGCACACCAAAGCGAGATTCCATATGACACACATCATCAAGGAGTTCTATCTGGTGTGTCCCAATTAATTTCTAAGCATATAGTACGATTCATGCAGACCGTGCACATATCTTGCACCGAAACTAATACTCTCTCGCTTTGGTCCATTTGGAGATATTGTTAGTTTCGGTGCTTCCAAAATTGTTTCTTAGACTATGGTGCATTAGGCGCAAACCATGCACATATCTTGCACCGAAACTAACACTATTTCTAAACAGACCAAAGAGAGATTCCATATGACACACATCATCAAGGAGATCCATCGGGTGCATCCAAATTGATTTCCAAGCATATGGTATGTTCTATGCAAACCGTGCACCTATCTTGCATCAAGATTAGCACTATCTCCAAACAGACCGAACCGAGCTTCCACTTGAGCCTCTTCATCTAGAAGTACAAACATGTGCGTCAAAAATGGTTTCTTAGACTATGGTGCATTAGGCACAAAATATGCACCTATCTTGCTCCGAAACTAACATTGTCTCCAAACAGACCGAAGCGAGATTGCATATATCACACGTCATCTAGGAGTTCCTTTGGGTGTGTCCAAATTGATTTCTTAGCATATGGTACGTTCCATGCAAACTGTGCAACTATCTTGCATCAAGATTAGCACTATATCCGAACAGACCAAATCGAGCCTCCACTTGAGCCTCTTCAACTACGAGTACCATCGAGTGCGTCTAAAATGGTTTCTTAGCCTATGGTGCATTATGCGTAAACCGTGCACATATCTTCTACCAGAACTAACACTATCTCTAAACGAACCGAAGCAAGATTCCATATGACACATATCATCATGGAGTTATATCAGGTGCGTCCTAATTGATTTCTGAGCATATCGTATGTTCCATGCAAACCGTGCATCTATCTTGCATCAAGATTAGCACTATCTCCAAAAAGACCAAACAGAGCTTTCACTTGAGCCACTTGACCTAGGAGTACCATCGAGTGCGTCCAAAATGGTTTCTTATCCTATGGTGCATTAGGTGCAAACCGTGCACCTATCTTGCACCGAAACTAACACAGTTTCTAAACGGACCGAAGTAAGATTCCATATGACACATGTCATCTAGGAGTTCCATCTGGTGCATCCAAATTGATTTCTGAGCATATGGTATGTTCCATACAAACCGTGCATCCATCTTGCATTAATATTAGCACTATCTACAAAACAGACCAAACTGAGCTTTCACTTGAGCCCCTTGACCTTGGAGTACCATTGGGTGCATCCAAAATAGTTTCTTATCCTATGGTGCATTAGGTGCAAACCGTGCACCTATCGTGCACCGAAACTAACACAGTCTCTAAACGGACCGAAGTGAGATTCCATAAGACACATGTCATCTAGGAGTTCCATCTAGTTCCTCCAAATTGATTTCTGAGCATATGGTATGTTCCATGCAAATCGTGCACCTATCTTGCATCAAGATTAGCACTGTCTCCAAACAGACCGAACCGAGCATCCACTTGAGCCCCTTCACCTAGGAGTACCAACAAGTGCGTCCAAAATGGTTTCTTAGACTATGGTGCATTAGGTGCAAACTGTGCTCCTATCTTGCACCGAAACTAACAATGTCTCCAAATGGACCGAAGCGAGTTTCCAAATGACACACGTCATCAAGGAGATCTATTGGGTGCATCCAAATTGATTTCCAAGCATATGGTATGTTCCATGCAAACCATGCACCTACCTTGCATAAGGATTAGCACTATCTCCAAACTGACCGAACCAAGCTTCCACTTGAGCCTCTTCACCCAGGAGTACCAAATAATGCGTCCAAAATGGTTTCTTAGACTATGGTGCATTAGGCGCAAACTGTGCACCTATCTTGCACTAAAGCTTACAATGTCTACAAATGGACCGATGCAAGATTCTATATGACACACGTCATCTAGGAGTTCCATTGGGTGCGTCCAAATTAATTTCTAAGCATATGGTATGTTCCTTAGAAATCATGCACCTATCTTGCATCAAGATTAGCACTATCTCCAAACAGATGAAACCGAGCTTCCACTTGAGCCTCTTCATCGAAGTACCAACAGGTGCTTCCAAAATGGTTTCTTAGACTATGGTGCATTAGGCGCAAACCATGCACATATCTTGCAACGAAACTAACACAGTTTCTAAGCAGACCAAAGCAAGATTCCATATGACACACGTTATCAAGGAGTTCCATCGGGCGCATCCAAATTGATTTCCAAGCATATGGTATGTTCTATGCAAACCGCGCACCTATCTTGCATAAAGATTAGCATTATCTCCAAATAGTCCAAACCGAGCTTCCACTTGAGCCTCTTCATCTAGGAGTACAAACAGGTGCGTCCAAAATGGTTTCTTAGACTATGGTGCATTTGGCATAAACTATGAACCTATCTTGCACCAAAACAAACATTGTCTCCAAACAGACCGAAGCGAGATTCCATATGACACACGTCATCTAGGAGTTCCATTGGGTGGATCCAAATTGATTTCTTAACATATGGTACGTTCCATGCAAACTGTGCAACATATGGTATGTTCCTTGCAAATCATGCACCTATCTTGCATCAAGATTATCACTATCTCTAAAAAGATCAAACCGAGCTTCCACTTGAGCCTCTTCACTGAAGTACCAATAGGTGCTTCCAAAATGGTTTCTTATCCTATGGTGCATTAGGTGCAAACCGAGCTTCCACTTGAGCCTCTTCACTGAAGTACCAATAGGTGCTTCCAAAATGGTTTCTTAGACTATGGTGCATTAGGCGCAAACCATGCACATATCTTGCACCGAAACTTCCACTTTAGACACACGTCATCAAGGAGTTCCATCGGGTGCATCCAAATTGATTTCCAAGCATATGTTATGTTCTATGCAAACCGTGCACCTATCTTGCGTCAAGATTAGCACTATCTCCAAACACACCAAACCGAGCTTCCAGTTGAGCCTCTTCATCAAGGAGTACAAACATGTGCGTCCAAAATGGTTTCTTAGAATATGGTGCATTAGGCACAAACTATGCACCTATCTTGCACCGAAACTAACATTGTCTCCAAACAGAACGAAGTGAGATTCCATATGACACACGTCGTCTAGGATTTCCATTGGGTGCGTCCAAATTGATTTCTTAACATATGGTACGTTCAATGCAAAATGGTTTCTTAGCCTATGGTGCTTTAGGCGTAAACCGTGCACATATCTTCTACCAAGCTAACACTGTCTCTATACGAACCGAAGCAAGATTCCATATGACACACATCATTAAGGAGTTATATCAGGTGCGTCCTAATTGATTTCTGAGCATTTCGTATGTTCCATGCAAACCGTGCATCTATCTTGTATCAAGATTAGCACTATCTCCAAACAGACCAAATCGAGCTTTCACTTGAGCCCATTGACCTAGGAGTACCATCGAGTGCGTCCAAAATGGTTTCTTATCCTATTGTGCATTAGGTGCAAACCGTGCACCTATCTTGCACCAAAACTAATACTGTCGGACCGAAGTGAGATTCCGTATGACACATGTCATCTAGGAGTTCGATCTGGTGCGTCCAAATTGACTTGAGCCTTTTACCTAAGAGTACCATCGGGTTCGTCCAAAATGGTTTCTTAGCCTATGCTGCATTATGTGCAAACCTTGCACATATCTTGCACCGAAACTAACACTATGGTGCATTAGGCGCAAACCATGCACTCTAAGAAACCATTTGGATGCACCATAATCTAAAATGGTTTCTTAGCCTATGGTGCATTAGGCGTAAACCGTGCACATATCTTCTACCAAGCTAACACTGTCTCTATACGAACCAAAGCAAGATTCCATATGACACACATCATCAAGGAGTTATATCAAGTGCGTCCTAATTTATTTCTAAGCATTTCGTATGTTCCATGCAAACCATGCATCTATCTTGTATCAAGATTAGCACTATCTCCAAACAGACCAAATCGAGCTTTCACTTGAGCCCATTGACCTAGGAGTACCATCGGGTGCGTCCAAAATGGTTTCTTATTCTATGATGCATTAGGTGCAAACCGTGCACCTGTCTTGCACCGAAACTAATACTATCTCTAAACGGACCGAAGTGAGATTCCATAAGACACATGTCATCTAGGAGTTCGATCTGGTGCGTCCGAATTGATTTCTAAGCTTATGGTATGTTCCATGCAAATCGTGCACCTATCTTGCATCAAGATTAGCACTATCTCTAAACAGACCGAACCAAGCCTCCACTTGAGCCTCTTCACCTAGGAGTACCAACAGGTGCTTCCAAAATGGTTTCTTAGACTTTGGTGCATTAGACGCAAACCGTGCACATATCTTACACTGAAACTAATACTGTTTCTAAGCACACCAAAGCGAGATTCCATACGACACACGTCATGAAGGAGTTCTATCGGGTGTGTCCAAATTAATTTCTAAGCATATGGTACGTTCTATGCAGACTGTGCATCTATCTTGCATCAAGATTAGCACTATCTCCAAATAGACCAAACCGAGCTTTCACTTGAGCCTTTTACCTCGGAGTACCATCAGGTGCTTCCAAAATGGTTTCTTAGCCTATGCTGCATTATGTGCAAACCTTGCACCTATCTTGCACCGAAACTAACACTATCTCCAAACTGACCGAAGCAAGATTTCGTATGACACACGTCATGTAGGAGTTCCATCATGTGCGTCTAGATTGATTTGCATGAATTTGGTATGATCCATGCAGACCGTGCATCTATCTTGCATCAAGATTAGCACTATCTCCAAATAGATCAAACCGGGCTTCCACTTGAGCCTCTTCACCGAAGTACCAACAGGTGCTTCCAAAATGGTTTCTTAGACTATTGTGCATTAGGCGCAAACCATCCACATATCTTGCACCGAAACTAACACTGTTTCTAAACTGACCAAAGCGGAATTCCATATGACACACATCATAAAGGATGGGTGCATCCAAATTGATTTCCAGGCATATGGTATGTTCCATGCAAACTGTGCACCTATTTTGCATCAAGGTTAGCACTATCTCCAAACAGACCGAACCGAGCTTCCACTTGAGCCTCATCTGGGAGTACAGACATGTGCGTCAAAAATGGTTTCTTGGACTATAGTGCATTAGGCACAAACTATGCACCTATCTTGCACCAAAACTAACATTGTCTCCAAATAGACCGTAGCGAGATTCCATATGACACACGTCATCTAGGAGTTCCATTGGGTGTGTCCAAATTGATTTCTTAACATATTGTACGTTCCATGCAAACTATGCAACTATCTTGCATCAAGATTTGCACTATATCCGAACAGACCAAATCAAGCCTCCACTTGAGCCTCTTCAACTACGAGTACCATCGGATGCGTCTAAAATGGTTTCTTAGACTATGGTGCATTAGGCGTAAACCGTGCACATATCTTGTACCAAAACAAACATTGTCTCTAAATGAACCGAAGCAAGATTCCATGTGACACACATCATCAAGGAGTTATATAGGTGCGTCCTAATTGATTTGTGACCATATCGTATGTTCCATGCAAACCGTGCATCTATCTTGCATCAAGATTGGCGTTATCTCCAAACAGACCAAACTGAGCTTTCACTTGATCCCCTTTGTAACAGAACCGACCAAATTATAAGACATTAAGCCTAATAGTGACCATTTGCATAGTCAAACCATCGAGCTTAAGCCCATATAATCCCGATAGTCCGTGAAATCTCGAAGGATTTCAAACCACATATCATACATACAGCCAAGATCGTAATAAGTTTAGCGGTCGCCATCCACAAATACATCCAGATTACAACATTCTTAAAATACATCGGAGTTCTTAAAGTTATTACAAACCAAGTTCACAGGTAGCGGAAGCTTCATAGTTCGAAAATACAACACACACACTTAGTCTGATACAGTGCCATAATTCGGTCATTCCCACAAAAGCAAAAGAGAAGACGGAGTGACCATCGCCCTTGGTCTAGTCATCACCCATGGCTGGGTACAGACAGAGGATGCAATAACCATAGTACATTTGACCATCTGCAAAACAACATGGGAATAGAACCCTGAGTACGAGAATGTACTCAGCTAGACTTACCCGTCATAAATTAAAATAAAGACTCTTCAAGGATCATGAAGGCTATATAGTGGGGTAGCTAACAACCTTTTTGCATAACCGCAAGATTCTATTAACACAACCTACTGTTGACGGTCCTTAAGTACTAAAATTAATAATCAAATAAACATGGAAAAGGATCAATATGAAACAAACATCTAGAATTAGGGTTTTATCTGACAGAATTCCATGAGCTTTGGTGTTTATCTATTTCTGCAGGGGGTTATCAGAGAATATGGAGAGAAGGCCCACATGTCATGTTTACAACGAGATAATTACGTGCTGCGCAATTTTCCTCAATCTAGAAGAGTCCAGAAGCCACGGGAACGAACGAGAGCACGATCGGGCTCGGGGCAGGGCGGCCGCCCACCCCCCTTGGGCGCCCGCCCAGGGTTGGACACCAATCGGGACTCTGTTTCAGGACTACGCTCCACCGACCTAAAGGATCAATCTAAACCACACAATCAATGTCGGTTTGATCTGACGGCCCAAATTCACTTGAAAAGACTATATAACCAAGGCCTCTCCACCCCTGGAGGAGAGGAGAAGAGAAGAAATCATTATGCAGAGGTAGCCATCAAAGTTAGGGTTTAGAGCTTCTCTCCCACAGAGAATTAGAATTAGCTACTCCCTAATCCTTCAAGTTTAGAGGTTTGATTAGATAGCAATTAGAGAAGTAGAGCACTACGCTCTGGATTCGGATCTTCGGTAATAAAGATTGGTATTATTCATATCTTTCTCTAATTCTTTCTTCTAATTGCATTATGTCTCTAATTATTATGTTCTTAGTTTGCTCTAGTTCTATATTTGATATAGTTCTAATTGATAATGAGTTTATGTATAAGTTTGCAAAGCGCTTAGCTCTTGACGCGAGGGAGTTAGGTGATAGATCACATGTGAGCGTGGTGCTTAGATGTTACTTATCTGCAAATGTATCCTATTGGCCGGGTCGTGTGGTAGTTCGCGATAGTGACAGCTTCGTTGATTCTTATATAGTCCACCCTCCGTTGATAGGACAGGCAGAACCGGTATTGTGGAGTAAGTCATGCGATGCTCTGATTTACTTTATCAATGTTCCGTATACATGAATGAAGAGTCTTTTATGCTATATATGATCTTGTAGATAACTAGAGTAGATTATGACTTAGTAGTTAGCAGATAACTTAGAATCCATTCTCTAGCTAATCCGACATCACCTACATATATGAGGAGTAGTCTATTTTCTAATCGCTGTGTTATTTATCCCTTGAACTTATAATTCATTATCATTATCTTTATGGTTTACACCCTGCTAAAGTAAGTGACTGTGTGACGAGTTTCTCATTAGTAATCATGTTCTTGCAAGTTTATCTCTAGTCTATGCCTTGATAGATTTTTCCCTTAATTTAATCTCCTTAGTTCTCTTGAGCAAAATTATAAATAACGATACCTGGAATACTTATCCTGGTGAAATGCTACAATGAGGTGTTTTATCTGTGCGCTTGCGGATAGAATAGATTATTTTCTAGAGAGCCATTACATTTATAAATACCTTTGTACACTTTGGCACCATGCTGGGGATGACAACCTAGTATCTAAGTGGTGTTAGCTAGTGTCAACAAGCATTTCTGGCGCCATTGCCGGGGAGTCTCATGAATAAGTCATAAAGGGGAACAAAAGGGTAATACTTAGGAACGGTAAGGAAAGCCAGAAAATTAGTCAAGGTTATTCATATAAAATATTAGACTAGACTATAGAGAAATAATTGCATAAAAATAGCTACTAAGTGAGAAATCATAACAAGGCACCTCTGCTTTGGCAGGTTCACCCTGTTGTTTTTCTATGTTTATATTTTTATACAGGGTATATCAGGATTGACTTTGGGTACATTCAACTCTTCATCATCAGAACCAAAGCAATCAAGAGAAGAAGAAGCTAGCTACCAATTGCTGAAGCTATGGCACAAAAGACCTTGCAAGAATTCTCTGCTCCAAGCCTTGAGAACATTCCAACTGGTCCAAGATTTGCAGTAGAAGAAGGAATACCTGAGTTTGAGCTCAAGTCAAGCCTCATCAATTTGGTGCAAGCTACACAATTCAGTGGAAAGGCACATGAAGATGCCAGTGCACACTTGCTGAATTTCTTAGAGATTGGGAGCACAATCCACATCAACGGAGTTGACAAAGACGTCATACTACTTCGCCTTTTTCCATTCTCACTAGAAGGAAAAGCGAGGAAGTGGTTCTACACTCATCAAGATAACATCAACAACTGGACGAACTTGTTAGATGCCTTTCTATCAAAGTTTTTCCCTATAGGCAAAACAACTGCCTTAAGAGGAAATATTGTCAGTTTCCAACAGCTGAAGACAGAAACCATTTCATAAGCATGGGAGCGTTTTCAAGGATACATATCAGATTGTCCTCACCATGGAATGGCCACATGGTTACTTATGCAGACCTTCTACCATGGATTAACCCAGAAGGCTCGTGAGTGCCTAGATGCATCTGCTAAAGGATCATTCTTGGAGCTTACAACTGGAAAAGCAAAGATACTTTTGGATAAGATAGCAGAAAACCAAAGCTGGTTCCAAGATAAAGCTCAACAATGTCATAAAACTGAAGAAATACCAGAAGAACTAAATGCATTATCAACTAAGATGGAAAATCTGCTCCATTGGATTGACCAGAGGGCCAAGTTTAAAGAAGATCAAAGGGCCATTGAGACAGCATACAAATATCAACCAACTTTGAGTCAAACCCAATAGCAAAGGTATGAACTCAGGTAATACTTTCAAGCAACTTTCATTAAAAGAGATGATTGCTCAACAAACCAAAATTAATGATGAAGTTAAACAAAGGCTAGATACAAATGAATCATCTCTAAAAGATATACACAATAAAATGGATTTTCTACTAAATGCCTTTGATGAGCAAAACACTCTTAATAAAAGGGTAGAGCTTAAATTAATAAAGATAGCTGCTGCACTGCCTGTTGCTACTAACCTTGAGCAGGTAAAGAATATAACTACTAGAGGAGGCAAAGCTACCAGAGATCCCCCATACCCAAAAGAGAAACAAAGAACATCAGCACCAGTGCAACCAGCAGTGATAGAAGAAGAAAGCCCAGTTGAAGCAGAAGATCTGCTACAACCACCAAGAACTGGAGAAATGAGGAAAGATTTTTACGACACCAACTATTTGCCATTTCCCAAGAGAAACAGAGGACTACAGTCTGATGAGCAGTTTGGTAAGTTTGTAGAGGTAATTTAGAAATTATACGTCAACATACCTCTGCTCGATGCCATACAGGTACCTACATATGCAAAGTACATCAGAGATATTCTTAACAAGAAGAGACCACTGCCCACCACTGAGGTTATCAAGCTGACAGAAGAATGTAGTGCGGCCATCCTCAACAAGCCACCAAGGAAGAAGGAAGATCCAGGATGCCCCACTATTGACTGCTCGATCGGAAACCAACACTTCAACAATGCACTTTGTGATCTCAGAGCAAGTGTCAGTGTGATGCCAGCATCAGTCTACAAAAAGCTTGAGCATGCGACCCTAGAACCAACATCAATGTGCCTACAACTAGCGGATCAATCGGTTCGACACCCGTTGGGCATCGCCTACAACCAAGCAAGATTCTATTAACACAACCTACATAGTCTTTCTTCTTTTAATTTGCTCAAGTTGAAAGTAGCATTACCTATTATCTAGGTTTGCACCTGCACTATTACAAGCAAGTATAGTGATATGATGGTACCTCATCATAGCATTCATAAAACCATTTATCATTATAACCCAAGTGTTCCATAGTCCTTACTACGAGGACGAAGCTCATGTCAAGTGCTCACTATCCAGGAGTGATGGTGATTCGAATCGATTTCTAACCAGCTGGCGAGGTATTCCCCACACAAACCACACTCACTGATCAAGTGAGCTACAGATCACCGTGTTACAATATCCAGGACCAATTCGCGGGTTCAGCAGGCACCGCCAGTACCCGAGGACCGTTCCGGCGACCTAGGTATCCAAGGTATACCAAGGTTGCGCGCCGCGCCCTCGTCATTCTCCTCAACCATCACCAATACAGCGCATTGTGGCTCGATTCCCGGCCCGGATAGTGTTCAGGCTTCGCGGTCGGAACGACTTATCCTTCCAGCTAAGTGTGGGGCATGCGTTCAACATGACAAGAGGGGCGTCAACGATCAGTCCTTAATCGACACAGGCAGGGGCACTATAGTCAACCCACCATAAGACCCTGCCCGGTCTCAAATTTCCATTCCACACTTGGTTATCCTTTTTTCCAAAGCAATCACTGCTTAATCAAGCAGGCATCCACCTATATCTCGCAGGTGACAGGAAATCACCCGACTTCTACTGGACTAAGCAAGCTAAGCATAGACTCCGCGGCTATCTACATAGGACAAGGTAGATAAACGGATGGTGATATCAAGGAGTACCTATGCATCAACGGTGTCAACCAATTCCTATCACGTAAATGCAACATAGTAGAACAAGCATAGTATATCATGTAAGTTAGCGAGAATAGGGAGACTTAGAATGCTCCGGGGCTTGCCTTTCTCAAACGTGCTGGGTCGGTGATCCGGACACTCCTGTAGCTCTTCTCCGGGTTCCGGTGCGTCCAGAGGTTCCTGCTCCTGGGTCTCCTCTGGCTCCTCGGGTCCCACCTCATTCTCCTGCGAGCCTGTATGATGCATGTGTGCTCATGAGTGGAGTGCGAGATGCCCGGGGTGCAATGCTCATGCGATAGAATACCAGATGACTATGACATGATGTATGGATGATTTATGTGATCATTTACAAGGTAGTCAACATCATCCAAGAATCATGCAATTGAATTAAACACATATGGCATTTTCTTCTACAAATTGCCTTCAAGTGTAACCAACAACTCACATGATGCTTCAAAGATACACCAAACCCCTTTTTATTCTATTTAACCCATATATAACAATTCATAGTTTCTTTATTCATTTTTAGACCCCTCAAAATTTGCATGCAGTTCTATTCATCAGTAAATTCCACAAAAATTACAGGAGACTACCAGTCAAGCATAAAGTCTACTATAATTTTTTCATAATTTTTAAATACTTATTTTGAGCTACAAAAATCACAAGATTAATTAATAAAGGCAAGTACAATTAATCTACTGTGGTATAAGTGTCAAACAGCAGATTTCATATTTTTATAATTTGTCTAATATCATAAGAAACACCCACAAAAATTTCCAGATTAATTGCATGATCCAAATATTTATTAAAAATCATAAACCACTGCCATGCAAGCATTTAAATCACTATAAATTCATTTATACACCAAATAATGTGTAGCAACATTTTCCCAGTGATTTAACATACATGCAGAGCCAACAAAACAAGTTTCACATTTTTCTGAGTCTTACTTTAATTACTATGCATTTTCCAAGTTTAGCAAAAGCATGGATTAAATGTATTTATATAGAAAAGTTACTCAAACCTAACATGCAATCATTCCATGCTATAGATCTGGAATTATAGAGCTCATAAAAATTTATTTCATCCGATTTGGAGCTGTAGAACTCAAGATATGGATTTTATAACCTTTAAATCAATTTCTGGAAATTATTTTCTGAAAATCAATTCGAAATCGGGATCAAAAACACTAAAGACACCCAGATCTACACCCAACGCGGTCCCCCTACGACTGACAGTGGGCCTCTGACCCCACTGGTCAGTGTGACCGAGAGGGAGGGTACCTCCGACGAGCGAATCTCGCCGGCGGTGAGGTCTCCGGCCACGCGGTGAGCACCATTGTGCTCCCCGCAGCGAGGCGCACCCAGGGGTACCCTCGGATTGGCCGAAGGATGGCCGGAACACCTCCGACGGGCGTGCATTGCAGCACGGCGGCACTGCTCGCCGTGGCCATGCTGCTCCGGTGCGGTAGAACACGCGCAAGGGCTCCTCCGAGCTTCCCCGTCAAACTACGGATCTAACGCACCAAAAAGCAAGCGAAACGAGGCGGAAACGAACGAGGTTCGACGCGGCGGAGCTCTCCGGCGAGGTCGGAGCAAATCCGACGAGCGATTTACGGCGTTCGACGGGCTCTCACCTCGGTAGAGCGTTCGCAGGAGCTTACCGCGGCGACGGCGAGTGCGCTGGTGGTTTTGGCGTCGAGTTTGGGGCACTGGCGTGGCCGGCGGTGAGCAGCGGAGCTTCTCCGGCGATGGCGCTGCGGCGGTGCTCCTACGGCTGCGGTTGCGCTCGTGAGTGGAGGAAGGAGAGAGGGAGGCGTGGGCAACAGAGCAAGTGGAGCGGCCTGGGGGCTCGGGTCAGCGTCCCGACCAATTTAAGCCGGTCGGCCGCGGCGCGTCCACGACGCCGGCGTACGGCCGCCACGTGGCCGGCGCCGGGTGGAGCGAGGCGGGCGCCGCGCGCATGGGAGAGAGGGGAGGGGGAGGCAGGCGGGGCTGCTGTCTGGGCCGAAAGGGAGGCGGGGTTGGCCCAGCAGCGCCTGTCCCCTTTTCCATTTTTTTTGAATTTCTTTTCTCAATTTCTTTTCTAAATTCATTTGGACCATTTGAAAATCATTTCCACCTTTTTCCCCAAAAGCAAAGTTGTTCCAAAACAAAAACCCTACAACTTTGTTTTAATAAGCAAGACCAAATTCCAAATAGAATTTGAATTACAAATTAAAACTAGTTCTAGGTTTTCAAATAAATTCATTTTTGGGGATTTTTGTATAAATTCCGTTTCTCAAATTCTATGGCTCCAAAAATTGCACAAAAATATTCTTAAATCTTCTTGCATACAATTCATCCTAGTTTGAATATTCCACAATTTTAGAAGCAAGCATCATATTTTTAACATATTTAAAGCACATGGAATAAAACACATAAAATCACATTTTGGATGAATGACATGCTCATGGGATGCTATGCTTGATGAGAATGCTTATGAATGTTTTAATAAGACTAAGTGCATGCTTAACACCTAGGGTGTTACAGCCCTTCCCCCCTTAGGGAAATCTCGTCCCGAGATTTGAGTAACTAACCATTTCTTATGAAATTTTGGATAAACTATTTTTAGGTAATCCTCAGTTTCCCAGGTGGCATCCCTACTGTCATGATGACTCCACACCACCTTGTATGTTTTGACAATTCGGTTTTGGGTTACTCGTTCCTTGGTATCCATGATCCCCACTGGCTGCTCTTTATATTCTAGGTCTGCTTTTATTTTGATCCCTCGAGGTTCAATCCTCTGCTCAGGTACTTTCAAACATTTCCGTAGCTGCGACACATGGAAGACCGGAAAGATTGAGCTCAACTCTTCAGGTAACTGAATCTTGTAGGCCACGGGGCCTTTCCTCTCTAGTATTTGATACGGTCCCACATATCTGGGCGCAAGTTTGCTTCGAACTCGGAAACGTTGAACTTTCTTCATTGGCGTAACCTTGAGGTACACATAGTCACCTACTTTGAATTCAAGTGGTCTTCTTCTCTTATCAGCATAACTCTTTTGTCGCGATTGGGCTACCCGCATATGCTGCTGTATGATTTGTACCTTTTTCTCAGCTTCATTCACAAAGTCGATGCCATAGTACCTTCTTTCACCAGGTTCAACCCAGTTTAACGGAGTTCTACACCTTCGACCATACAAAGCTTCGAACAGAGCCATCTTGATACTCTCTTGATAACATTATTGTATGAGAATTCAGCCAGAGGTAACCATGATTCCCATGATCCCTTGGACGATAGCACACAGGCCCTCAGCATATCTTCTAACACTTGATTTAGCCTCTCAGGTTGACCTGAGGTCTGGGGATGGTACGTCGTGCTTCTTATCAAACTGGTCCCCAAACTCTTATGAATTCGCTCCTAGAAGTGAGTGGTGAACTGTGGTCCTCTATCTGATATGATGGTCTTGGGAATACCATGTAATTTGACAATCTCAGCCATATATATATCGGCATACTCGGGAGGTCTGTATGTGTTCTTAACTGGAATGAAATGAGCCGACTTGGTCAATCGATCTACGATTACCCAAATCGAGTCATTCCCTTTCCTCATTGCTGGTAAACCTACGATAAAGTCCATACTGACATCTTCCCATTTCCACTCTGGAACGGATAACGGTTGCAACAGACCTGCAGGTTTCATATGTATAGCCTTGACTCTGCAACACGTGTCACAACGGGCCACATATGCGGCTATTTCTTTCTTCATCTTGGTCCACCAAAAGTGGGGTCTTAGGTCTTGATACATTTTACTACTGCCAGGGTGAATAGAAAGCTTGGAGAGATGGGCTTCATCCATGATGCGATTCTTCAATTCACGATCGTTCGGGACTACTAACCGATGTTGAAACCACAGTACCCCTTTCTCATCAACTCGAAATTGAGTTTTTGGGTCATCCTTGATCTTCTCTTTGATGTGGAAAATACCCTTGTCTGTCTTCTGACCTTCAATGACTTGACTCTCGAGTGAACAACTAAGCTGTATGTGACATAAGACTTCAAGATGCATGAGATTGAAACCATCTTCAAAGAACGGTTGAACCACTTGATAGTGTGGTTTACGACTCAAAGCGTCTGCTACTACATTAGCCTTGCCTGGATTGAAACCATCTTCAAACAACGGTTGAACTTCCAGATCATAGTCCTTGATTAACTCTAACCACCGTCGTTGCCTCATATTCAGCTCGGACTGAGTGAAGATGTACTTCAAACTCTTATGATCGGTATAAATATGACACTTATTTCCCAGCAGATAGTGTCTCCAAATCTTCAAAGCGTGCACTACTGCTGCTAACTCGGGGTCGTGAGTTGGGTAGTTGACTTCGTGCCTTCTCAACTGTCGTGAAGCGTAAGCTATCACTCTGCCATCTTGCATCAACACACACCCCAAGCCACTTTTCGACGCGTCGCAAAACACATCAAGAGGCTTCTCGATATTGGGTTGCGCCAGAATGGGAGCAGTGGTTAGCAATTTTCGCAAGGTGCGGAAGGCTAGCTCACACCCCTCCGTCCAGACAAACCTATGATCTTTTTGTAGCAAACTAGTCATCGGCTTAGCATTCTTGGAGAAGTCGGGTATGAAATGACGATAATACCCGGCCAGACCAAGAAAACTTCTGACTTCCGAGATAGAAGTTGGTGCCTTCCAGTCCATGACTTCCTGCACTTTTGATGGATCCATAGCAATCCCTTCTTCAGATAAAATGTGTCTTAGAAAAGGAACTTTCTTTAACCAGATCTCACACTTGCTGAACTTGGCATATAACTGATGCTCTCGTAACCGTGTTAACACGATTCTCAGATGCTTGGCGTGATCTTGCTCATTTTCTAAATAAATCAGGATGTCGACGATAAACACTACAACAAACTTATCCAATTCTGGCATAAAGACTGAATTCATCAGATACATGAAGTATGCAGGAGCATTCGTCAACCCAAAGGACATGACAAGATACTCATACAACCCATATCTGGTGGAAAAAGCAGTCTTCGGGATATCTTGCGGACGAATCTTGATTTGGTGATACCCAGACCGCAAATCTATCGTGGAAAACACTTTTGCCTTGGACAACTGATCAAACAAGATATCAATCCTCGGCAAAGGATACTTATTTTTGATTGTCACTGCATTGAGCGGACGATAGTCCACGCACATTCGCAATGACTGATCCTTCTTTTTCACAAACAATGCCAGACAACCCCATTCCGACGAACTTGGTCGGATGAACCCTTTATCCAACAACTCCTTTAGTTGATTTTTCAACTCAGCGAGTTCGTTCGGCGGCATCCGGTACGGCCTTCTAGATATTGGTGCTGTACCTGGTATCAATTCGATTGCAAACTCTACCTCCCTGTTTGGGGGAAGTCCTAGTAATTCCTCGGGAAAAACATCAGGGAACTCACAGACTACTGGGATCTGTGGTAATGGAACCACGTGCGTAGCACAAGAGATGCTAGCAAAGTCAATGCGACGGGGCAGAGGTACTTGAAAAGAGCTACTGCTCTGGGGTTCTCTGAGAGATAACATCCTTTTCCCAGTATCTATGATAGCATCCCATTCTCTCATCCAGTTCATGCCCATGATAACATCCAAAACTAACCCAGGCATGACCACTAAATTTACTCGAAATACTCGGCCACTTATATCCAGGGTTGCCCCTCGAACCACTCTATTGGTCAACACATCTGCCCCTGCTGAGCTGATGCGGTAGCCATAACCCAGATCTGTAACTGGTTGATTATGCTATTGTGCAAATGCTTGGCTCATGAATGAATGCGATGATCCAGAATCAAACAAAACAACTGCGAGATGTTGGTTGACAGGAAACATACCAGCTGTTACCGGTTCTCCTTCCGTAATTTCCTCGATCGAGGTATGGTGCACACGAGCTGGATAGGTTGGCTGTTGCCTCTTGGGGTAGGGACATTCTTTAGCAAAGTGCCCCATCTTGTGGCAGTTGTAGCACGGACCCTTGGTCGCATTGTTGGCGGCAGGTGCTGCAGCTTGAATTGCCTTTGGCTTGGCAGGAGCTATCGCCACCTTGTACGGCTTCTGCTGCGTTGGATGCCCGGTGTTCCTCCTCTGCGGTGGTCTGAACCTAGCACCTGGGGCAGGAGAACGATACTGCTGTTGCCCCGCCACTGGTGCCCTGGACTGGGATGACCCGGCTTCAAAAGCCCTCTTACGAGACTTGGATGCACTATAGTTGTTGTTATTGTTTTCCTGGGTTAGACAGTCACTGATGTAAGCATTGAAGGTAGCCCGGGTACCTGTACCCATGGTTTTCAGCATCTTTGGATTCAAGCCTCTCTGGAAACTAGCAATCTTCTTGGCCTCCGTGTTCACAAACTCAGGGGCGTAGCGAGTGAGATTGTTGAAAGCGTGCAGATACTCCTTCACAGATTTCGTCCCCTGAGACAGCCTCATGAACTCCCCAACCTTCATTTCCACCACATCCGGAGGAATATAATTTCTCCGAAACGCGGTGGTGAAGCGGTTCCAGGTGATTGGGGTCCCCTCTGGGTAGGTAGTATGATGATGGGACCACCAAATTCCAGCGGGTCCTTGCAACTGGTGTGCTGCATACTCAGCCTTGAGATCTTCTGTCATTCGAAGAAGACGGAACTTCTGCTCCATAGTGTTGATCCACTCATCTGCCTCGAGCGGTTCCAAAGCCTCCTTGAAGACTGGGGGCTTGGCATCCATGAAGTCCTTGAAAGAGCTATACTGGTTGACTTCACGGCCGCCCTAGTTATCCCCACGACGGGTGTTGTCAGCTATGTTACGCAGAGCTTCTTCCATGTTGCGTTGCATTTGTTCCATGTTGCTTTGGCTCCCCAGAAACTGCGCGAAAAACACGTCCGCAGTGTACGGAGGAGGCGGTGGTGGTGCCGGTGATGGTGCTCTGTCCTCATTCCGTCGAGCCCCACCTCCGGATGGACTTGCTCCAAGACCCGGGTTGCTGTTACCCCCGCCACGTGTTTGCACCATCTGCATACGTCAATGATAAGGAATCGTTAGGAGTTGCCATCAACGGTAGACATGTGTAGAATTATGCCGTGCTGAATTACTGAGGGAATTAAATTCGCACAATAAACAGAGGCACAACAATTCATCATCCACACACAACATCACTAACAGATTACTTAACATTCAAGCAACAAGCTTCGCATACATCCAAATTTGCCAGCATACATACACTGGACTTTCAGCGTCATCTCATAAGTCTTACATAGCCTAGATCCAAAAGTACAAGACATGCCATGCATCAACAACAACAAAAGAAGGACTAGCTCTAGAGCCCTAGCATCTACTCGCTATGGTCACTGTCCATGTCGGAGCCCTCCTCGTCCTCATCTCCACTAGCAGCTGCTCCTATCTCGGGATCCTCATCCATCTCGTCCTCAGAGTCTAGCTCAGCTGCTCCAGGCAGGTGGTGAGGGTGGAGCTGGTTATGCAGCTGGTGGATCTCCTCATGCATGTTCTCATTGTACTCCTCAGCATTAGCTAGCTGCTGCTCTAGCTCTAGCTGTTGGGCCCTCAAAGTGTCTTCCTCGTGCCAGGCTTCATTCCTCTGACCAAGCACATGGACTAGCATGCGCTCGCAGTTCCTGTGAGCAGTAGTCACCCTGTCTCTCTACTCTCGCACTGCAAGCAGGTCCTGGCTCAGCTCACTGTTCTTCTGGACCGCCTGGTCCCTCTCTCGGGTCACGCGGGCCAACTCTGACTGCAGCCTCTCAACCTCCGTGTCAAACTCACGCTGCAGTTGGCGCTTCTCATCCTGAACAGTGAGAAGAGACCCTGACAGGCGACCCAAACAACGCTCCAGGCCTCCATAGGTCTTCATCAAGGCGTACATAGCACTCATAGCTGCGCTGTCACTGTGCTGGTCCTCATCCACACTCCTCCCTAGAGCGTTCACCTCGGACTGATCCCACACCGAAGTGTAGGGGTCACCCCGGGGAAACACCCCAGCGAAGGCGTGGGCCAGCTCCTGTGGAAACCTCGCCATGAGGTCCCTCAGAACTGCGAAAGCTGCCCTGCTGGCACCGTGGAAAGGCGTGGCACCTCGGGACTCGTACACCCAGCCGCCCCAGGCGGGGTCACCTCCACTGGTAGGGACAACTGCCTCCATCCCCACCAGTGTCTCGTCACCAAGCGGCTCCTTATCCCAATAGTAGCGAGGCTCCCTTCCTTCAGGATACCCCATCGAACTTAGCACCCTCCAAAGCAAAGTGGGCATTCCAAACTCCTCGAGGAACTTGCTCTTATGTCGTGAGCTCCTAGCTGCCAACGGATGGCGAGGGGCCCGCCCACCTGTGGACTTGCGAGCGGTGAGCCTAGTGCGTACCATCTGCTGCAAATGGAATACCTTGGTTAAGATCGAGGATTACCTTTAATTATTTTATTTAGAATTGGGACAGATTAAATTAAGGGGAAAAGTAAGCAATGATATGAAGTGAACATGATGCATGCACGAACTTATGATCTCACAAACTTAGAAACAAAAGTTAACACTAAACGGTATATGCGGTGGCACACAACGTTCTCTCATAACGTAACTAGCGTTCTAAGCGAGAACGTGGTTAGTGTACCTGCAGAAAACTCATTTCAGCCCACCCACAGTATGATCATGCAGAACAAGAATTTAAAGCTATACACCCCACATACACAGACACCCGCCCAAGCATATGACGTGTTACTACCCACATGATCGCCCTAATGATAGCATCGCCTCTCAGGACGGAATTCCCAACATGCGGTACTGTTCACAAGCACACCAAAATATGTGTGCATGACACAGCACCTAACAACACTCCCCTAGACCGGCAGTGTATCCGATCATGCTCTCACAGCTCCCACTTACCGTGGCGTAGAGGAAAAATTGATCCATATATTACCACTCAAACGAATGGTACTCATACTATTGCACGCCGTATGAGCGACGAAAAAGAAATATGATGCCTTAATCCCCCCAAGTCAGTACTTAACTAGCCACCTTAAAGTCCTTAACAGGGCATAAAGGATATGACCATGGCACACTAGATAGTTTTCCAAAACTTAGTTTAACACCTTGATCATCGTTAATTAATAAAACCTTTTATTAAACCGGTTTAGATTTAGTTTAGAACGTACTTATGAACAGTAACTCACTAAACCTTGCTCTGATGCCAGCTGTAACAGAACCAACCAAATTATAAGAGATTAAGCCTAATAGTGACCATTAGCATAGTCAAACCATCGAGCTTAAGCCCATATAATCCCGGTAGTCCGTGAAATCTCGAAGGATTTCAAACCACATATCATACATACAGCCAAGATCGTAATAAGTTTAGCGGTCGCCATCCACAAATACATCCAAATTACAACATTCTTAAAATACATCGGAGTTCTTAAAGTTATTACAAACCAAGTTCACAGGTAGCGGAAGCTTCATAGTTCGAAAATACAACACACACACTTAGTCTGATACAGTGCCATAATTCGGTCATTCCCACAAAAGCAAAACAGAAGACGGAGTGACCATCGCCCTTGGTCTAGTCATCACCCATGGCTGGGTACAGACAGAGGATGCAATAACCATAGTACATTTGACCATCTGCAAAACAACATGGGAATAGAACCCTGAGTACGAGAATGTACTCAGCTAGACTTACCCGTCATAAATTAAAATAAAGACTCTTCAAGGATCATGAAGGCTATATAGTGGGGTAGCTGACAACCTTTTTGCATAACCGCAAGATTCTATTAACACAACCTACTGTTGACGGTCCATAAGTACTAAAATTAATAATCAAATAAACATGGAAAAGGATCAATATGAAACAAACATCTAGAATTAGGGCTTTATCTGACAGAATTCCATGAGCTTTGGTGTTTATCTATTTCTACAGGGGGTTATCAGAGAATATGGAGAGAAGGCCCACATGTCATGTTTACAACGAGATAATTACGTGCTGCACAATTTTCCTCAATCTAGAAGAGTCCAGAAGCCACGGGAACGAACGAGAGCACGATCGGGCTCGGGGCAGGGCGGCCGCCCACCCCCCTTGGGCGCCCGCCCAGGGTTGGAGACCAATCGGGACTCTGTTTCGGGACTACGCTCCACCGACCTAAAGGATCAATCTAAACCACACAATCAATGTCGGTTTAATCTGACGGCACAAATTCACTTGAAAAGACTATATAACCAAGGCCTCTCCACCCCTGGAGGAGGGGAGAAGAGAAGAAATCATTATGCAGAGGTAGCCATCAAAGTTAGGGTTTAGAGCTTCTCTCCCACAGAGAATTAGAATTAGCTACTCCCTAATCCTTCAAGTTTAGAGGTTTGATTAGATAGCAATTAGAGAAGTAGAGCACTACGCTCTGGATTCGGATCTTCGGTAATAAAGATTGGTATTATTCATATCTTTCTCTAATTCTTTGTTCTAATTGCATTATGTCTCTAATTATTATGTTCTTAGTTTGCTCTAGTTCTATATTTGATATAGTTCTAATTGATAATGAGTTTATGTATAAGTTTGCAAAGCGCTTAGCTCTTGACGCGAGGGAGTTAGGTGATAAATCACATGTGAGCGTGGTGCTTAGATGTTACTTATCTGCAAATGTATCCTATTGGCCGGGTCGTGTGGTAGTTCGCGATAGTGACAGCTTCGTTGATTCTTATATAGTCCACCCTCTGTTGATAGGACAGGCAGAACCAGTATTGTGGAGTAAGTCATGCGATGCTCTGATTTACTTTATCAATGTTCCGTATACATGAATGAAGAGTCTTTTATGCTATATATGATCTTGTAGATAACTAGAGTAGATTATGACTTAGTAGTTAGCAGATAACTTAGAATCCATTCTCTAGCTAATCCGACATCACCTACATATATGAGGAGTAGTCTATTTTCTAATTGCTGTATTATTTATCCCTTGAACTTACAATTCATTATCATTATCTTTATGGTTTACCCCCTGCTAAAGTAAGTGACTGTGTGACGAGTTTCTCATTAGTAATCATGTTCTTGCAAGTTTATCTCTAGTATATGCCTTGATAGATTTTGCCCTTAATTTAATCTCCTTAGTTCTCTCGAGCAAAATTATAAATAACGATACCTGGAATACTTATCCTGGTGAAATGCTACAATGAGGTGTTTTATCTGTGCGCTTGCGAATAGAATAGATTATTTTCTAGAGAGCCATTACATTTATAAATACCTTTGTACACTCTGGCACCATGCTGGGGATGACAACCTAGTATCTAAGTGGTGTTAGCTAGTGTCAACAAGCATTTCTGGCGCCATTGCCGGGGAGTCTCATGAATAAGTCATAAAGGGGAACAAAAGGGTAATACTTAGGAACGGTAAGGAAAGCCAGAAAATCAGTCAAGGTTATTCATATAAAATATTAGACTAGACTATAGAGAAATAATTGCATAAAAACAGCTACTAAGTGAGAAATCATAACAAGGCACCTCTGCTTTGGCAGGTTCACCCTGTTGTTTTTCTATGTTTATATTTTTATACAGGGTATATCAGGATTGACTTTGGGTACATTCAACTCGTCATCATCAGAACCAAAGCAATCAAGAGAAGAAGAAGCTAGCTACCAATTGTTGAAGCTATGGCACAAAAGACCTTGCAAGAATTCTCTGCTCCAAGCCTTGAGAACATTCCAACTGGTCCAAGATTTGCAGTAGAAGAAGGAATACCTGAGTTTGAGCTCAAGTCAAGCCTCATCAATTAGGTGCAAGTTACACAATTCAGTGGAAAGGCACATGAAGATGCCAGTGCACACTTGCAGAATTTCTTAGAGATTGGGAGCACAATCCACATCAACAGAGTTGACAAAGACGTCATACTGCTTCGCCTTTTTCCATTCTCACTAGAAGGAAAAGCGAGGAAGTGGTTCTACACTCATCAAGATAACATCAACAACTGGACGAACTTGTTAGATGTCTTTCTATCAAAGTTTTTCCCTATAGGCAAAACAACTGCCTTAAGCGGAAATATTGTCAGTTTCCAACAGCTGAAGACAGAAACCATTTCATAAGCATGGGAGCGTTTTCAAGGATACATATCAGATTGTCCTCACCATGGAATGGCCACATGGTTACTTATGCAGACCTTCTACCATGGATTAACCCAGAAGGCTCGTGAGTGCCTAGATGCATCTGCTAAAGGATCATTCTTGGAGCTTACAACTGGAAAAGCACAGATACTTTTGGATAAGATAGCAGAAAACCAAAGCTGGTTCCAAGATAAAGCTCAACAATGTCATCAAACTGAAGAAATACCAGAAGAACTAAATGCATTATCAACTAAGATGGAAAATCTGCTCCATTGGATTGACCAGAGGGCCAAGTTTAAAGAAGATCAAAGGGCCATTGAGACAGCATACAAATATCAACCAACTTTGAGTCAAACCCAATAGCAAAGGTATGAACTCAGGTAATACTTTCAAGCAACTTTCATTAAAACAGATGATTGCTCAACAAACCAAAATTAATGATGAAGTTAAACAAAGGCTAGATACAAATGAATCATCTCTAAAAGATGTACACAATAAAATGGATTTTCTACTAACTGCCTTTGATGAGCAAAACACTCTTAATAAAAGGGTGGAGCTTAAATTAATAAAGATAGCTGCTGCACTGCCTGTTGCTACTAACCTTGAGCAGGTAAAGAATATAACTACTAGAGGAGGCAAAGCTACCAGAGATCGCCCATACCCAAAAGAGAAACAAAGAACATCAGCACCAGTGCAACCAGCAGTGATAGAAGAAGAAAGCCCAGTTGAAGCAGAAGATCTGCTACAACCACCAAGAACTGGAGAAATGAGGAAAGATTTTTATGACACCAACTATTTGCCATTTCCCAGGAGAAACAGAGGACTACAGTTGGATGAGCGGTTTGGTAAGTTTGTAGAGGTAATTTAGAAATTATACGTCAACATACCTCTGCTCGATGCCATACAGGTACCTACATATGCAAAGTACATCAGAGATATTCTTAATAAGAAGAGACCACTGCCCACCACTGAGGTTATCAAGCTGATAGAAGAATGTAGTGCGGCCATCCTCAACAAGCCACCAAGGAAGAAGGAAGATCCAGGATGCCCCACTATTGACTGCTCGATCGGAAACCAACACATCAACAATGCACTTTGTGATCTCGGAGCAAGTGTCAGTGTGATGCCAGCATCTGTCTACAAAAAGCTTGAGCATGCGACCCTAGAACCAACATCAATGTGCCTACAACTAGCGGATCAATCGGTTCGACACCCGTTGGGCATCGCCGAGAACATTCCAGTCAAGATCAGATATTTCCTGGTGCCAGTAGATTTCGTAGTACTGGACATGAGTCCTGACTCAAAAGTGTCCATCATCCTTGGAAGGCCATTTCTGAGCAATGCCAATGCCCACATTGATGTCGGAAAAGGAGAAATCAAGTTCAACATAAACGGTCAAGAAGAACACTTCACATTCAAACCCAGACCAGAGAGAGACTCTACAGTGAAGGAAGTTCATGAAGAACCACTGGAGACACCATCTCCGAAGGAGGGTAACTCAGAAGATTAAAAGATTTGGAGGTCCAGCTTGGGGGACCTAAAAATCTCAAACCCTCACCGGGAGGTAAATCGGTATTTATCCGCATTATTAATTTTATCATATTTAAATTCTTGCATAATTAATTCTTGCATTAGTCATATATATTCATAGCATAATTATAATAATCAAAAAGCCCCATATAAATAATATTCGTGGTGTGTAACAACCCATATTTATTAATTATTGTGGAGGCACAAAAATATTTTCCATAATCATTTTAATTAAGTTTAAATTCTCATAGATTTTTCTGCATTATATTTAATTATGGTATCCTTCTAGAAGCATGACCCACACTCCTTGGGTCCCACATGTCATACACTTCACCTCACATACATCCCATCACATAATTTCATCCACCAATATATTTCCACTTACCTGACATCTTTCCACCGTCCAACCACCACCAACACAATATTATTCTGCGTGAGATCAAAGCAAGGAAGCAAGTGGAGGAGGCACACCCAGGATGGGCATCACAAGTGGGCGCCCGCCCACCTACCAAGGGCGCCCGCCCTATCCCCTCTTCCTCTATAAATAGCCACATTCTACCTCCATCTTCTTCACACAAACACTCCAGAAAACCACGCAAGTTTCAGTTTCCCGAGAAGGAGCTCTTGTAGTGAAGAGAAGAGAGTAGAGAGAAAGAGAAGAGTGGAAGAGAAGGTTTGGAGTTCTTTTGAGAGAGTGATTATCACCTAGCAAGTAGTGATCCCGTTGTCTAAGCGGAAGTAAAAGTTGTTTAGGAAGGGTCTACCAAAATAGAAATTTGTCTTGAACGATTAACCCCTGGACTACTGACACTCCGGACAACCGATCACTAACATTTTCTATCACATTTTCCACTAGTTGTGTTTTGCCAACTTTTGTTTGCAGGATGTTCAAGAAGGTGAAGAATGCAGGGAAGGCTCTCAAGAACATTGGTACAAGGAGTTCAGCCCGACACTCCTCACAGCCATCAGAGATGAGCGTCGACCCGACACCCACACAAGCTCCATCATCTTCATTAGGTCAGCAAGTTAAGGTCCTTCTCAAGATAGGAGACCTTGGATTGAAGACCCGAAGGGAGAAGGAAGTCTATCAGCAATTGAAGAACAAAGATTTCATTCACACCCCTACTCTCGATCCAATCTTACTACAAGAAACAGGTATGGACACTGAATTTGACTTAATTTTTCAGATGATAGGTTGGACAAATTTTTGGAATATAACTGAGCTGGGTTCTCGTCTTCTCACCCTCAAATTTCTTTGCACTTTACAATACTATGAGGGGGGAATTGTTTTTCGGATGTTCAAACAGGAAATTATGTTGTCTTGGAGAGAGCTGAGCGACCATCTTGGTTTCTCTTCAAGATGCATCCTGAACATTGACTCCGACCTACCTAACTTTGAGAGACACCAGTTTTGGAGAGAAATATCTAGAGATAATTTTTGTAGTCAAGCCCGAACCAGTGACATGGAACACCCCACTCTTAGGATGTTCCACAAATGGCTTGGGTACAACCTTTTCTATCGTGATGATATTAGGAAAGTAAGAGTAGGAGATTTACAACTTTTATATGCTGCTATTAGTAAAGTACCCACTTCACCTGTTACACTTTTAGTTTCTCATTGGCTTAGTATACCTAGTCTTCAGTGACCAGTAGGATGTACTTCACTTATCACTCGTCTAGCCTCTAATCTTCATTTACTAGAAAACTCGTCATTGGACTTCATAGATGAGTTAAGAATTTATCATGGCTATGACACATTTAGACAAGCTCGGATGTTAAAGAAAGAGGGGAATGTAATGTATATGCTATATGATGATAAAGGCAAGATTCGGTTACCTAACCCGAACCTTGGCCTCTACGTTGTGCAAAACTTTTTGATTGAGATTGCAGCAACACCAGTGAACCAGAGAACTCCACAGCGAGTGGCATCTGAAAGGGTGACCACTCACCGAGAACGCACCTGGTATGGAGCTGACCCTGGACCAGAAGAAGCAGCACACCTGCATTATTGCGATTACAACCCTCGAGTCCTTCGAGACCCATGGGTTCGTCATGCGCAACCACAAGAGCCAACAGAGGAGACATGGCCGGAGAGCCAAGATCACCAGTGGACAAACCCGCCTTTTCATACGGGCAGGTACTCCACTGATCCATATGGAGCTTCAGGATCCAGACCTCCGCCCCAATTTGATGCAGGACGATACTCCGACGCCTCCTACGCTTTCACGAATGACTACTATCAAGAGGCCGGTGCTTTCTTCACTCGTACCGACAACACCCTCCTCGACATCCAGAACACACAAGCAGAACATGGAAGACTCCTGGAAGAGCAACAAAAATGGAACCAGGACCATGCCGCTGCAGTGCAAGAACTGAGACAAGATACAACAACAATGAATGACAACATCACAACCATGATGCGGTTCTGGAACATCGGGTAAGACCGACGTCAACATCCAGCTTGGGGGAGTTCCTCCCCAGTTTATCAAGTAAGTTTTTATTTGCTCTTCTTATTTATTCTATTTTGTCTTAGTGTTTTATTTATCTTAAAAGGAAAAACTTAGAAAACCAAATAAATATTTTCTTGCTTTAATTTACTGCATTTTATAAACATGAAAACAAAATAAAAAGAGTGTGTAGATAAGTGTGCTTTATTTTATCTGTTAAGTGTAAATCTCTAGAAAAAACAAAAAGATCAAAAAGATGCATGATGGAAATAATGAACAGTTGCTCTGTTTGCTTACTTTTAAGTACCTAGCTTTTATATTAGAGTTCTTCCAGGAATTACTAAAACTAAAATTACTATCTTTGGGAAGCATAAAACTAAAGTCTAGGTAAGAGAATGGCATGATATAAAGTTGAGCTGCTGTTTATCTTGTTCCTACTACACTAAGTTGTGGAGATTTATTTTGAAAACTTACAAATCACATGATGAGTTCCTAGCATAACAAAACTACCTACCACAGCCATACTTGCTATAACATCGTTTACTTATATTCACATTGAGTTTGATCGAGCTGTGTAGACCCTTAGGAGTTTTTCATGTGGTTAAATTAAGATATTCACTTGCATACATCTACTACACCATCCATCACCACTCATTAAAATTGCTTAAAATATTATCACTCATTGTCCCAAATATTGTTATTCTCTCTCTAAAAAGATTCAATGCAGAAGAGGCATGGGTTATGCAAAAATATGCGAGGAAATAAAAAGGGGCAAGTGCCCGGAACCTCGGAAAAGAAAGAAAAAGAGTGAGACGAGAGGTAAAAATGGACAAGTGTCCGGAGTAGAATTAGGGGTACAAAGATGCCCACTTGAGCGGAAAAAATGGACAAGTGTCCGACAGTAGAATTAGGGGTATCTACTACCCACCTGAAAAAAAAGAAGAAAAAGAGATAGCCCATGTTCTCCCAAAGCAAAGATCAAAGAAGAGGAGAGATAGCAATATGAGGAGCAATGAGAACCAAGTTTTATAATTACTTATACATTTTTATCATCACTATCATTTACTCCATCACACATGCACATCTTGATTTAATTATATGCTGAGTTCCTTTGGATCCATAGCTCGATTAGACAACATATGAGCTGTTTTTCACTCCTATGAGCTCCACTTAAATATTCCATTTAGCTATAGGTAAGTGACATTATGGTAAGGATCCACAAATACCACATATAGAGAGACTTTAGAGATTATTGCTGGGAACTCTGAGTTTTATTTTGAAAACTTATGAAAAATTCTAGAACAAAAGTGAAGTATAAACAGGAGGGATAGTGCTTGACTTAACTATTTTGTCTTTCGATCACTTAAGATTTAAGTGCAGGTACTAAACTCCATAACACTTCACTCTAATCTGGAAGAATTTTTATGTAAAAGCATGTGTGCCTGTCAGGAAAGAAAACATCGAAGCAACTCCTGATCCGTCTGAGTTTAGCTAGTTGCTTAGGGACGAGCAAAGGGTAAGCTTGGGAGAGTTTGTTGACGGTCCTTAAGTACTAAAATTAATAATCAAATAAACATGGAAAAGGATCAATATCAAACAAACATCTAGAATTAGGGTTTTATCTGACAGAATTCCACGAGCTTTGGTGTTTATCTATTTCTGCAGGGGGTTATCAGAGAATATGGAGAGAAGACCCACATGTCATGTTTACAACGAGATAATTACGTGCCGCGCAATTTTCCTCAATCTAGAAGAGTCCAGAAGCCACGGGAACGAACGAGAGCACGATCGGGCTTGGGGGCAGGGCGGCCGCCCACCCCCCTTGGGCGCCCGCCCAGGGTTGGAGACCAATCCGGACTCTGTTTCGGGACTACGCTCCATCGACCTAAATGATCAATATAAACCACACAATCAATGTCGGTTTGATCTGACGGCCCAAATTCACTTGAAAAGACTATATAACCAAGGCCTCTCCACCCCTGGAGGAGAGGAGAAGAGAAGAAATCATTATGCAGAGGTAGCCATCAAAGTTAGGGTTTAGAGCTTCTCTCCCACAGAGAATTAGAATTAGCTACTCCCTAATCCTTCAAGTTTAGAGGTTTGATTAGATAACAATTAGAGAAGTAGAGCACTACGCTCTGGATTCGAAAATCACTTATATCTCGCAGGTGACAGGAAATCACCCGAGTTCTACCGGACTAAGCAAGCTAAGCATAGACTCCGCGGCTATCTACATAGGACAAGGTAGATAAACGGATGGTGATATCAAGGACTACCTATGCATCAACGGTGTCAACCAATTCCTATCACGTAAATGCAACATAGTAGAACAAGCATAGTATATCATGTAAGTTAGCGAGAATAGGGAGACTTAGAATGCTCTGGGGCTTGCCTTTCTCAAACGTGCTGGGTCGGTGATCCGGACACTCCTGTAGCTCTTCTCCGGGTTCCGGTGCATCCAGAGGTTCCTGCTCCTGGGTCTCCTCTGGCTCCTCGGGTCCCACCTCGTTCTCCTGCGAGCCTGTATGATGCATGTGTGCTCATGAGTGGAGTGCGAGATGCCCGGGGTGCAATGCTCATGCGATAGAATACCAGATGACTATGACATGATGTATGGATGATTTATGTGATCATTTACAAGGTAGTCAACATCATCCAAGAATCATGCAATTGAATTAAACACATATGGCATTTTCTTCTACAAATTGCCTTCAAGTGTAACCAGCAACTCACATGATGCTTCAAAGATACACCAAACCCCTTTTTATTCTATTTAACCCATATATAACAATTCATAGTTTCTTTATTCATTTTTAGAGACCTCAAAATTTGCATGCAGTTCTGTTCATCAGTAAATTCCACAAAAATTACAGAAGACTACCAGTCAAGCATAAAGTCTACTATAAATTTTTCATAATTTTTGGATACTTATTTTGAGCTACAAAAATCACAAGATTAATTAATAAAGGCAAGTACAATTACTCTACTGTGGTATATGTGTCAAACAGCAGATTTCATATTTTTATAATTTGTCTAATATCATAAGAAACACCCACAAAAATTTCCAGATTAATTGCATGATCCAAATATTTATTAAAAATCATAAACCACTGCCATGCAAGCATTTAAATCACTATAAATTCATTTATACACCAAATAATGTGTAGCAACATTTTCCCAGTGATTTAACATACATGCAGAGCCAACAAAACAAGTTTCACATTTTTTTGAGTCTTACTTTAATTACTATGCATTTTCCAAGTTTAGCAAAAGAATGGATTAAATGTATTTATACAGAAAAGTTACTCAAACCTGACATGCAATCATTCCATGCTATAGATCTGGAATTATAGAGCTCATCGAAATTTATTTCATCAGATTTGGAGCTGTAGAACTCAAGATATGGATTTTATAACCTTTAAATCAATTTCTGGAAATTATTTTCTGAAAATCAATTCGAAATCGGGATCAAAAACACTAAAGACACCCAGATCTACACCCAACGCGGTCCCCCTGCGACGGACAGTGGGCCTCTGACCCCACTGGTCAGTGTGACCGAGAGGGAGGGTACCTCCGACGAGCGAATCTCGCCGGCGGTGAGGTCCCCGGCCACGGGGTGAGCACCATTGTGCTCCCCGCAGCGAGGCGCACCTAGGGGTACCCTCGGATTGGCCGGAGGATGGCCGAAACACCTCCGACGGGCGTGCATGGCGGCACGGCGGCGCTGCTCGCCGTGGCCATGCTGCTCCGGTGTGGTAGAACACGCGCAAGGGCTCCTCCGAGCTTCCCCGTCGAACTACGGATCTAACGCACCAAAAAGCAAGCGAAACGAGGCGGAAACGAACGAGGTTCGACGCGGCGGAGCTCTCCGGCGAGGTCGGAGCAACTCCGACGAGCGATTTACGGCGTTCGACGGGCTCTCACCTCGGTAGAGCGTTCGCAGGAGCTTACCGCGGCGACGGCGAGTGCGCTGGTGGATTTGGCGTCGAGTTTGGGGCACTGGCGTGGCCGGCGGTGAGCAGCGAAGCTTCTCCGGCGATGGCGCTGCGGCGGAGCTCCTACGGCTGTGGTTGCGCTCGCGAGTGAAGGAGAGAGGGAGGCGTGGGCGATAGAGCGAGTAGAGCGGCCTGGGGGCTCGGGTCGACGTCCCGACCAGGTTAAGCCGGTCGGCCGCGGCGCGTCCACGACGCCGGCGTACGGCCGCCACGTAGCCGGCGCCGGGTGGAGCGAGGTGGGCGCCGCGCACGCGGGAGAGAGGGGAGGGGGAGGCAGGCCGGGCTGCTGTCTGGGCCGAAAGGGAGGCGGGGTTGGCCCAGCAGCGCCTGTCCCCTTTTCCATTTTTTTTTGAATTTCTTTTCTCAAATTCTTTTCTAAATTCATTTGGACCGTTTGAAAGTCATTTCCACCTTTTTCCCCAAAAGCAAAGTTGTTCCAAAACAAAAATCCTACAACTTTGTTTTAATAAGCAAGACCAAATTCCAAATAGAATTTGAATTACAAATTAAAACTAGTTCTAGATTTTCAAATAAATTCATTTTGGGGATTTTTGTATAAATTCCATTTCTCAAATTCTATGGCTCCAAAAATTGCACAAAAATATTCTTAAATCTTCTTGCATACAATTCATCCTAGTTTGAATATTCCACAATTTTAGAAGCAAGCATCATATTTTTAACATATTTAAAGCACATGGAATAAAACACATAAAATCACATTTTGGATGAATGAGATGCTCATGGGATGCTATGCTTGATGAGAATGATTATGAATGTTTTAATAAGACTAAGTGCATGCTTAACACCTAGGGTGTTACACCCTTGACCTAGGAGTACCATCGGCTGCGTCCAAAATGGTTTCTTATCCTATGGTGCATTAGGTGCAAACCGTGCATCTATCTTGTACCGAAACTAACACTGTCTATAAACAGACCGATGTGAGATTCCATATGACACATGTCATCTAGGAGTTCCATCTGGTGCATCCAAATAGATTTCTGAGCATATGGTATGTTCCATGCAAATCGTGCATCTATCTTGCATCAAGATTAGCACTATCTCTAAACAGACCGAACCGAGCCTCCACTTGAGCCTCTTCACCCAGGAGTACCAATAGGTGCTTCCAAAAGGGTTTCTTAGACTTTCATGCATTAGTCGCAAACCGTGCACATATCTTGCACCGAAACTAATACTGTTTCTAAGCACACCTAAAAGAGATTCCATATGACACACGTCATCAAGGAGTTCTATCGGGTGTGTCCAAATTATTTTCTAAGCATATGGTACGTTCCATGCAGACCGTGCATTGATCTTGCATCAAGAGTAGCACTATCTCCAAATAGATCAAACCGAGCTTCCACTTGAGCCTCTTCACCGAAGTACCAACAGGTGCTTCCAAAATGGTTTCTTAGACTATGGTGCATTAGGCGCAAACCATGCACATATCTTGCACCGAAAGTAACACTGTTTCTAAACTGAGCAAAGTGAGATTCCATATGACACACATCATAAAGGACGGGTGCATCCAAATTAACTTCTGAGCATATAGTATGTTCCATGTAAATCGTGCACCTATCTTGCATCAAGATTAGCACTATCTCTAAATAGACCGAACCGAGCCCCCACTTGAGCCTCTTCACCTAGGAGTACCAACAGGTGCTTCCAAAATGGTTTGTTAGACTTTGGCGCATTAGGCGCAAACCGTGCACATATCTTGCACCAAAACTAACACTGTTTCTAAACTGACCAAAGAGAGATTCCATATGACACACGTCATCTAGGAGTTCCATTGGGTGCGTCCAAATTGATTTCTTAACATATGGTACGTTGCATGCAAACTTTACAAGTATCTTTCATCAAGATTAGCATTATATACAAAGAGACCAAATCGAGCCTCCAGTTGAGCCTCTTCAACTACGAGTACCATCGGATGCGTCTAAAATGGTTTCTTATCCTATGGTGCATTAGGCGTAAATCGTGTACATATCTTCTTCCAAAACTAACATTGTCTCTAAACGAACCGAAACAAGATTCCATATGACACACATCATCAAGGAGTTATATCAGGTGCGTCCAAATTGATTTCTAAGCATATCATATGTTCCATGCAAACCGTGCATCTATCATGCATCAAGATTAGCCCTATCTCCAAGAAGACCAAACCGAGCTTTCACTTGAGCCCCTTGACCTAGGAGTACCATCGGGTGCGTCCAAAATGGTTTCTTATCCTATGGTGCGCCTCTTCACCTAGGAGTACCAACAGGTGCTTCCAAAATGGTTTCTTAGACTTTGGTGCATTAGGCGCAAACCATGCACATATCTTGCACCGAAACTAACACCATTTCTAAACAGACCAAAGCGAGATTCAATATGACACACATCATCAAGGACGGGTGCATCCAAATTGATTTCCAAGCATATGGTTTGTTCTATACAAACTATGCACCTACCTTGCATCAAGGTTAGCACTATCTCCAAACAGACCGAACCGAGCTTCCACTTGAGCCTCTTCATCTAGGAGTACAAACAGGTGCGTCAAAAATGGTTTCTTAGACTATAGTGCATTATGCACAAACTATGCACCTATCTTGCACCGAAACTAACATTGTCTCCAAACAGACCGTAGCGAGATTCAATATGACACATGTCATTTAAGAGTTCCATTGGGTGTGTCCAAATTGATTTCTTAACATATGGTATGTTCCATGCAAATTGTGCAACTATCTTGCATCAAGATTAGCACTATATCCGAACAGACCAAATCAAGCCTCCACTTGAGCCTCTTCAACTACGAGTACCATCGGATGCGTCTAAAATGGTTTCTTAGCCTATGGTGTATTAGGCGTGAACCATGCACATATCTTGTTCCAAAACAAACATTGTCTCTAAATGAACCGAAGCAAGATTCCATGTGACACACATCATCAAGGAGTTATATCAGGTGCGTCCTAATTGATTTCTGACCATATCGTATGTTCCATGCAAACCGTGCATTTATCTTGCATCAAGATTAGCATGATCGCCAAACAGACCAAACTGAGCTTTCACTTGAGCCCCTTGACCTAGGAGTACCATCGTCTGCGTCCAAAATGGTTTCTTATCCTATGATGCATTACGTGCAAACCGTGCACATATCTTGCACCAAAACTAACTCTGTCTCTAAACAGACCGAAGTGAGATTCCATATGACACATGTCATCTAGGAGTTCCATCTGGTGCATCCAAATTGATTTCTGAGCATATAGTATGTTCCATGTAAATCGTGCACCTATCTTGCATCAAGATTAGCACTATCTCTAAACAGACCGAACCGAGCCCCCACTTGAGCCTCTTCACCTAGGAGTACCAACAGGTGCTTCCAAAATGGTTTCATAGACTTTGGTGCATTAGGCGCAAACCGTGCACATATCTTGCACCAAAACTAATACTGTTTCTAAACTGACCAAAGAGAGATTCCATATGACACACATCATAAAGGACGGGTGCATCCAAACTGATTTCCAAGCATATGGTATGTTCTATGCAAACCTTGCACCTATTTTGCATTAAGGTTTGCACTATCTCCAAACAGACCGAACCGAGCTTCCACTTGAGCCTCTTCATCTAGGAGTACAAACAGGTGCGTCCAAAATGGTTTCTTAGACTATGGTGCATTAGGCACAAACTATGCACCTATTTTGCACTGAAACTAACATTGTCTCCAAACAAACCGAAGCGAGATTTCATATGACACACGTCATCTAGGAGTTCCACTGGGTGCGTCCAAATTGATTTCTTAACATATGGTACATTCCATGCACACTATGCAACTATCTTGCATCAAGATTAGCACTATCTCCAAACAAACCGAACCGAGCATCCACTTGAGCCCTTCACCTAGGAGTACCAACAAGTGTGTCCAAAATGGTTTCTTAGACTATGGTGCATGAGGTGCAAACTGTGCACCTATCTTGCACCGAAACTAACAATGTCTCCAAATGGACCAAAGCGAGATTCCATATGACACACGTCATCAAGGAGTTCCATCGGGTGCCTCCAAATTGATTTCCAAGCATATGGTATGTTCCATGCAAACCATGCACCTACCTTGCATAATGATTAGCACTATCTCCAAACTGACCGAACCAAGCTTCCACTTGAGCCTCTTCACCTAGGAGTATCAAATAGTGCATACCAAATGGTTTCATAGACTATGGTGCATTAGGCGCAAACTGTGCACCTATCTTGCACTAAAACTTACAATATCTACAAACGGACCGAAGCAAGATTCCATATGACATACGTCATCTAGGAGTTCCATTGGGTGCGTCCAAATTGATTTCTAAGCATATGGTATGTTCCTTGCAAATCATGCACCTATCTTGCATCAAGATTAGCACTATCTCTAAACAGATCAAACCGAGCTTCCACTTGAGCCTCTTCACTAAAGTACCAACAGGTGCTTCCAAAATGGTTTCTTAGACTATGGTGCATTAGGCGCAAACCAAGCACATATCTTCCACCGAAACTAATACTGTTTCTAAACAGACCAAAGCGAGATTCCATATGACACACGACATCAAGGAGTTCCATCTGGTGCATCCAAATTGATTTCCAAGCATATGGTGTGTTCAATGCAAACCATGCACCTATCTTGCATCAAGATTAGCATTATCTCCAAACAGACCGAACCGAGCATCCACTTGAGCCTCTTCATCTAAGAGTACAAACAGGTCCGTCAAAAATGGTTTCTTAGACTATGGTGCATTAGGCACAAACTATGCACCTATCTTGCACCGAAACTAACATTGTCTCCAAACAAACCGAAGCGAGATTCCATATGACACACGTCATCTAGGACACTACAAGATATGTGTGGTTTTTTGAAGTTTTTAGTATGACAACCGGTAATAATGTCATTATATCATCCGATTTATGACATTCTATTTCATGTATCTCTACTTAGTGACAATAAAATGTTAAATGTCATAACAAACTTCATACAACTAGTCCAATTCCATCTAGTGACAATATTTGCTATGTCACAAGTCCTAATTTTCTAATGTCATAAATCTTTGACAAATGTTATGTGTCATCACTTATTTTATTGAATTATTTTAAATGTTCTTGTCCATAGTGGCATTACAATTGCCACGTAGCATAATTTTTTTATTATTTATTTCTTTATTTTGGTTATGTCTTATTTTTTTCTTTAAAATGGGTCATCCGCGGCCCAGCCAAAAAGGCCGCCGCGCCGAAGCAAAATGTTAAAAATAGAGGCGGCAGTGGGGATTCGAACCTGTGTGCTCCAAGTTACTTTGAAACAATCATGCCACTAAGCTACGTACCAATGTTTGATTGGCCAGCACGTTTTATTGTATATATAACAGAAGCTGCACATTGTTGAACTTTGCCTCCAGATCTTCGATGTTGTATTAGTACCCGAGCTTGACTCTCTATTTATAAGACTTCCCCGGTTACTCCGTGTATACAACTAAAGCATCAAGGTTTGAAATAACCTTGTATGAAAAACCCACAAAAATAAAAGTTGCAGATCCTAAAAAGTTATGAAACTTTGTAGTTGATAACTTTTTATTTATATTCGTTTAGAGCCTCAAATAATCAATTTATGCTTGGTTTATGATAGTATATGGGGAACTAAACTCTAATATAGACACAACTGAGTGATAGGTGGAGTGGTAGAGGAGGGTACACGCGAGGGCGTGGTCTCAGGTTCGAATCCCACAGACCACGTAGCACGCGATTTTACGCGAAAAAATGCGCGACTTGTGACTTCGACGGAGACGGGCGGGCGGGCGATTAGCCAGTGGGTCTCCCTAGTAAGCAACGCATAAACCAAATTTTGAATGTCTGGGCCTGGCGCAACCGCGTAGTGGCGCCATGTCTCCGCGCCACACCAAAAAAATTGGAGTGAAAATGTCATTTCTATCTAGACATATACCACAACAACTCTCCTTTGGATAAGGATAGTACAGTAAAATTACCCCCATACCGTGACCTATTCAGCTCATGCTCCCCCAAACCCTAGTCAATCCAATTCACTCCTCGCAGCAGCCGCCACTTTGTTGCCCTATCTACTGCCTGGAAAGAGGATCCCCCGCCCTCCACTGCCCACAGCCGAAGAGGCCCTGCACCCCCAACGACATCCTCAGCACTTCGCTCCAAGCTTCCTGGACTCATGAAGATGGCTCCTGGTCGGAAACCGAAGACCCGACCCTCAACCAGACTTGATCCTGAAGGTAAATTGTTGATTGCCTCCTCTTACTTTGCAATCCATATGGCGGGTAATTGTAGCACAGGCTCTGGTCCTAGATCTGGGGATTTACATGGGGAGGCCTGCCCTATAACCTGAGCAGCTAGCGTTGGCGCCCGGCGCGGCTACAGGGATGCACAGGCTCTGGTCCTAGGTGGCGAGGCATTGCATAGCAGCTAGGGGTGTGGGGGTGTGTGTGGGTGGGTGGGGTACATGAAAGAGAGAGGTCAGGGATGCACGTTAGCAGCTGCCATTTAATCTTATGCTTGTTTCTATTTCGCCTTTTATTTCTGTGTGGATCCTCCCTTTTGATTGTTGGCCGTGGCTGCAACAAGATCTAGGTGAAACTATGAAAGGGCTCTTCTCGATCTGGTCTATTTGCCTTGGCTGATGTGTTCTATATCTCTACTCTTTTGGGTAAAGTATGTATTTTGCTGAATAGCTGGTCCTTGTTGAGAATAGGAATATTTTATGAACTGTTGTTAACTGTTATAGATGATAAGACATAATTTTAGATTACTGATGTTCTGATGCTATCCTTGTTGCTAGACAAGTAGTAATTCTGGGCATTGCACAGGGCCTCATCACTTATTTTTAGTGTTTGAAGTACTAGAAAATTATCTTTGCTTCTATTTAAAAAAATTCTAAGTAAGCTCTTTTTTAAGAAACAACACAAAATCTATTTTAGTAAGTGACAAGGCTGTGTATTTGGTCTCATATTTCACTGTGAAATTTCTGTACTAATTCTTAACGGTACATTACTCTATAGGTTTTGTTCTCACATGCTTAATTTACATGGTCTGTTCTCTCACAAGCTTAATTTACAATGATTTCTTTTTCTCGTGTAAGTACAGAGGCTCCACTAACTGACTATGAGAAGCAGAAGATGGAACAAGTGATGCGGAATAGTCGGATCTTCTGCAGTCTTGGAATACAAGAGGCAGCAAATATTCTAAAAAATTCAAGACCAAAGGGCACTAATACTACCCGTGAAGACTCTGGCTCATTGTATCAACTTGAAGATGGTGAAGACGTTGAAGACGTTGAACAAGGAGCATTTGATAAGGTACCTTGATGACAGCCCAACATTTATGTTAAATATGCAGTACATGAGCAAATATGCAGAATTATTCATTCTCTTGTAATTTGTTGTATCATGTAGGAGGCCATGTTGGACTTGGAACCTGAAGTTAGCAAGAGTTCGGCAAGAACATCAAAGAGAGTGATGGCAGTGGCACATCAAGGGCAAGACGATCCAGCAAGGATTACCAGGCAGAGGACAAGGGAATTGGCCTTAGCTGATGAAGTACCAATAGTACACCCACAAGATGGTTCCACAGAAGATGCACTAATGGCTGCCAATAATAATACTCAGTCCAACAACCAGAATGAGCTGTCTACCGAAGGCAAGTGATTGTACCCTCTCTCCACTATTAATTATTTGTTTATGTACATTAATGGGTCTATGATTCTCTCTAATTGTTTTCCAAACTCCATGATAGGTCGATGTATCACCAAGAGACACATGGGCAGAGATTTGGATATGATTTCAAGAGGGTTAAGAGCCAAGATCCCAGTGAACATCTCTGAAGGAAAATTGCGGCCAGAGGAGCCTTTGCAAGCTGCAAAACTAGCATCAGAGGCTGGTATTATTCTACGGGACCATGTTCCAATCTTCACTCACTGGAAGCATTATAAGGAGGATGTCGCCAAACCTCTTGTTAGAAACTACAATGATAAACTTAGTGTAAGTAACCTGGCTGTTGAAGATAACTTTTTTGGTGGTTTATGGATTACAATATACTTTGTTAGAAACTACAATGATAAATTTTTTTGGTGGAAAAATTTGTGTATTTTTCCTTGCTGATCATATACTTTGTCTATCTCTATATTCAAATTATTCTATTATATAGTGTTGCATAATCTAGAGTTGACACTTGTTTGTGTTGCTTGTTGTTGATGCTGCTGCTGCCGCATACTCCCAGAACATCATTTGATTGTCCTTTAATGATATATGCATGCTCTTGTCCAGAGTCAATTCACCATTGACAAAGACGTTGTGCCGGTGAAAGATGCATTGTCTGATTTGCTCAAAAAAGGACAACGATAGATGAGATACAAGCTGAAAAAGCAATACTTTAATGGCATACCAGCAAATGCAGTTAGAATAACTTCACCTTTGTCGACTATGACTGACATGCAGTGGAAACAACTCGTGGACCTGTGGTCTAACCCAAAGCACAAGGTACCCTTCCTTAATATCTATCACCATTGTTGCCTTAT
>NC_012872.2:33475580-33490659 GCF_000003195.3 Sorghum bicolor | reverse complement strand
CGTGAGCTAGTTCAGTATCACCAAATGACAGGATCTCGAAGCTATGTTGCTCAATGCTATGTCATGGTAAGATAAATCATATAGGAGGTTGTATGTGTCCAAAAATGGTGCTTGTTGCATGAAAAAAAATGTCTAGTGTATATGCAAAGCTATTTATTTAGGTCTATTTGCTCAAGGATCTGAAATCATCAAGGATGTTCTAGTATGCAAATAGGGTATTTTGAATCCACTTCATGGTGATTTGGCTAGTTACTGATATGAATAATTGGATTGCGGATTCGGCAAATACTGTCTAGTTACTCATGTAAATAACTGGATTGGTCATTCGGCTACATTTGTTTTATGCTTCTACATGGCCTACTCGCATAATGGAAATCAAACATAGTTTTAGATTTATAGCATGTCAGTTGTAATGAAATATGTGATTAAATAAATGTTAAGATACTGCTGGTGTCATGCTATCTTAGGATACAAATAATTAAATGTTAATGTTGCTGCTAATGTGTTGTTGCTGCTGTTTGTTTTCTATTTTTGTGTAATTTCAGAAGCAAACTAAATTTAAGGATGCGCCACCAACTGCAATTGATATTTTCAAGGACACCCACTGTAGCCGCAAGTCAGGTTTTAATGAGCAAGCAATGGATGCCATTGTGAGTACCATTTCTTATTTCTTACTGTGATGAACAACATCATAGCCACATTGTAAGTTTGGATAGCCACTAGATTGCCACTCAGTTTAGCATGTTTAGAGAAATAAATCAAAAGAAAAATAAGTACACAATTCTTTACAACAACATGGAAGATCATTTCATATATAGCATAGAAGGTTCCACTCTATAGATACCATTCCATTTCTTCCACTATGTTGCTTTACCTATAGACATGAGTTCTAGAAATACATAACTAGTGCTGAAATCTAACTTTTTTGGTGCTATTGTTGCTAGGCTCAAATGGAGGCCTACGTTGCTGAACCAACGGAAGAAGGGCAAGATCCAAAGACTCCTGTTCAAGCTATAGCTCATGTTATGCCAAAATCAACTTTCCTTCCAATGTTGGCATGCAGTCCACAGCGATGAAGAGAAATACCAAAGCTGCTGCAATAAATGATCGTGTGAATGAGCTTGAGAGTGAATTGCAAGCTGAGAAGAACGGATCAGATGGACTAAGTTCACAGCTGGCTGATGTGCAGAAGCAATTAGAGGATCAGAAAGAGGCAGCAAGGAAGAATGAAGAAGCAGCAAGGAAGAACGAAGAAGAAACTGAGAAGCTGAAACAACAAGGCCTTGAAATCCAAGGTTTCCTTCGGACCTTGTTTGGCAACAAGTTTGCATCACCTGATCCTCAGTAGTAAGCTGTCTAACTGCTTTAGGCTCATTTTGGCAACATATGGGTCTAGGAGGATAAGGATGCTATTTTGGTGGCAATTGCGCTATTGGTGCTACCGCTGCTGCTACTGCTGTGCTGCTACCTCTGGTGCTACTATAGCAAGTTATAATTTGAGATATTGAGACTCTGTATGTTGAATTGGTGGATGGATGTAATGTGTTGTATTTTAACACATGTGAAGTGCTTGTGATATTGCAATCATGTGAAGATATTTGTATGGGCTGAAAATATTTTGGGCTGAAAAAACATATGGGTTCAATTCTGTGCTGTGAAAAATTTTGTACAGGCTGAAATTGTGTGGGCCAATAAAAAAATGAACTAAAACAATGGCCTAGGAAATATGGGCCCAAAAAATCTTGTGACCCATGAATGGCTGTCTGGTATGTGGGCTTTAGCAGACCAAGACTTATTTTGTGACGTTTTTTTCCTGCCATGTCAGCTTTTGATCCTACATGGCATTTGCCCATGTGGCAAGGCCTAAGATTTTATGACGATAAACCAAAGTCATAAATCTGTATGACACTAAAACCCAATGTCATAAGCTTATGACACTGAATGTATAAACGTCACATGATCACTTTGTGACACGGGTTTTTTGACGTTTGAATTTTTGTCAACTGAATGTCAAAAACCTTAAGTTGTGACATTTATTCTATATATTTTGACATAAAAAGTATGTCAAAAAACCATAGGTTTCTTGTAGTGGGAGTTCTATTGGGTGCGTCCAAATTGATTTCTTAACATATGGTACGTTCCATGCAAACTTTGCAACTATAGCATCAAGATTAGCACTATATACAAAGAGACCAAATCGAGCCTCTAGTTGAGCCTCTTCAACTACGAGTACCATCGGATGCGTCTAAAATGGTTTCTTAGCCTATGGTGCATTAGGCGTAAATCGTGCACATATCTTCTACCAACACTAGCATTGTCTCTAAACGAACTGAAGCAAGATTCCATATGACACACATCATCAAGGAGTTATATCAGGTGCGTCCAAATTGATTTCTAAGCATATCGTATGTTCCAAGCAAACTGTGCATCTATCATGCATCAAGATTAGCACTATCTCCAAGCAGACCAAACCGAGCTTTCACTTGAGCCCCCTGACCTAGGAGTACCATCGGGTGCGTCCAAAATGTTTTCTTATCCTATGGTTCATTAGGTGCAAACCGGGCACCTATCTTGCACCGAAACTAACACTGTCTCTAAACGGACCGAAGGGAGATTCCATATGACATATGTCATCTAGGAGTTCCATCTGGTGGGTCCAAACTGATTTCTGAGCATATGGTATGTTTCATGCAAACCGTACACCTATCTTGCATCAAGATTAGCACTATCTCTAAAGAGACCGAACTGAGCCTCCACATGAGCCTCTTCACCTAGGAGTACCAACAGGTGCCTCCAAAATCGTTTCTTAGACTTTGGTGCATTAGGCCAAAACCATGCACATATCTTGCACCGAAACTAACACTATTTCTAAACAGACCAAAGCGAGATTCCATATGACACACATCATCAAGGACGGGTGCATCTAAATTGAATTCCAAGCATATGGTATGTTCCATGCAAACTATGCACCTACCTTTCATGAAGGTTAGCACTATCTCCAAACAGACCGAACCGAGCTTCCACTTGAGCCTCATCTAGGAGTACAGACATGTGCGTCAAAAATGGTTTCTTAGACTATAGTGCATTAGGCACAAACTATGCACCTATCTTGCACTGAAACTAACATTGTCTAAAAACAGACCGTAGCGAGATTCCATATGACACATGTCATCTAGGAGTTCCATTGGGTGTGTCCAAATTGATTTCTTAACATATGGTACGTTCCATGCAAACTGTGCAACTAACTTGCATCAAGATTAGCACTATATCCGAACAGACCAAATCAAGCCTCCACTTGAGCCTCTTCAACTACGAGTACCATCGGATGCGTCTAAAATGGTTTCTTAGCCTATGGTGCATTAGGCGTAAACCGTGCACATATCTTGTACCAAAACAAACATTGTCTCTAAATGAACCGAAGCAAGATTCCATGTGACACACATCATCAAGGAGTTATATCAGGTGCGTCCTAATTGATTTTCGACCATATCGTATGTTCCATGCAAACCGTGCATCTATCTTGCATCAAGATTAGCATTATCTCCAAACAGACCAAACTGAGCTTTCACTTGAGCCCCTTGACCTAGGAGTACCATCGGCTGCGTCCAAAATGGTTTCTTATCCTATGGTGCATTAGGTGCAAACCATGCACCTATCTTGCACCGAAACTAACACTGTCTCTAAACAGACCGAAGTGAGATTCCATATGACACATGTCATCTAGGAGTTCCATCTGGTGCATCCAAATTGATTTCTGAGCATATGGTATGTTCCATCAAGATTAGCACTATCTCTAAACAGACCGAACCGAGCCTCCACTTGAGCCTCTTCACCTAGGAGTACCAACAGGTGCTTCCAAAAGGGTTTCTTAGACTTTGGTGCATTAGGCGCAAACCGTGCACATATCTTGCACTGAAACTAATACTGTTTCTAAGCACACCAAAGAGAAATTCCATATGACACGCGTCATCAAGGAGTTCTATCGGGTGTGTCCAAATTATTTTCTAAGCATATGGTACATTCCATGCAGACCGTGCATCTATCTTGCATCAAGAGTAGCACTATCTCCAAACAAATAAAACTGAGCTTCCACTTGAGCCTCTTCACCGAAGTACCAACAGGTGCTTCCAAAATGGTTTCTTAGACTATGGTGCATTAGGCGCAAACCATGCACATATCTTGCACTGAAACTAACACTGTTTCTAAACTGACCAAAGCGAGATTCCATAGGACACACATTATAAAGGACGGGTGCATCCAAATTGATTTCCAACCATATGGTATGTTCCATGCAAACCGTGCACCTATTTTGCATCAAGGTTAGCACTATCTCCAAATAGACCGAACCGAGCTTCCACTTGAGCCCCTTCATATAGGAGTACAAACAGGTGCGTCCAAAATGGTTTCTTAGACTATGGTGCATTAGGCACAAACTATGCACCTATCTTGCACCAAAACTAACATTGTCTCCAAACAAAGCGAAGCGAGATACCATATGACACACGTCATCTAGGAGTTCCATTGGTTGCATCCAAAATGGTTTCTTAGACTATGGTGCATTAGATGCAAATTGTGCACCTATCTTGCACCGAAACTAACAATGTCTCCAAATGGACCGAAGCGAGATTCCATATGACACACGTCATCAAGGAGTTCCATCGAGTGCATCCAAATTGATTTCCAAGCATATGGTATGTTCCATGCAAACCATGAACCTACCTTGCATAAGGATTAGCACTATCTCCAAACTGACCGAACCAAGCTCCCACTTGAGCCTCTTCACCCAGGAGTACCAAATAGTACGTCCAAAATGGTTTCTTAGACTATGGCGCATTAGGCGCAAACTGTGCACCGATCTTGCACTAAAACTTACAATATCTACAAATGGACCGAAGCAAGATTCCATATGACACACGCCATCTAGGAGTTCCATTGGGTGCGTCCAAATTGATTTCTAAGCATACGGTATGTTCCTTGCAAATCATGCACCTATCTTGCATCAAGATTAGCACTATCTCCAAACATATAAAACCGAGCTTCCACTTGAGCCTCTTCACTGAAGAACCAACAAGTGCTTCCAAAGTGCATTAGGCGCAAACCATGCAGATATCTTGCACCGACGCAAACCATGCACATATCTTGCACCGAAACTAACACTTTTTTTAAACAGACCAATGCGAGATTCCATATGACACATGTCATCAAGGAGTTCCATCGGGTGCATCCAAATTGATTTCCAAGCATATGGTATGTTCCATGCAAATCGTGCACCTATCTTGCATCAAGATTAGCACTATCTCCAAACAGACCGAACCGAGCATCCACTTGAGCCTCTTCATCTTGGAGTACAAACATGTCCATCAAAAATGGTTTCTTAGACTATGGTGTATTAGGCACAAACTATGCTCCTATATTGCACCGAAACTAACATTGTCTCCAAACAGACCGAAGCGAGATTTCATATGACACACGTCATCTAGGAGTTATATTGGGTGCGTCCAAATTGATTTCTTAACATATGGTACGTTCCATGCACACTGTGCAACTATCTTGCATCAAGACTAGCACTATATCCGAACAGACCCAATCGAGCCTCCTATTGAGCCTCTTCAACTACGAGTACCATCGGGTGCGTCTAAAATGGTTTCTTAGCCTATGGTGCATTAGGCGTAAACCGTACACATATCTTCTACCAAGCTAACACTGTCTCTAAACGAACCGAAGCAAGATTCCATATGACACACATCATCAAGGAGTTATATCAGGTGCGTCCTAATTGATTTCTGAGCATTTTGTATGTTCCATGCAAACGGTGCATCTATCTTGTATCAAGACTAGCACTATCTCCAAACAGACCAAATCGAGCTTTCACTTGAGCCCATTGACCTAGGAGTACCATCGGGTGCATCCAAAATGGTTTCTTATCCTATGGTGCATTAGGTGCAAACCGTGCACCTATCTTGCACCGAAACTAATACTGTCTCTAAACGGACCGAAGTGAGATTCCATATGACACATGTCATCTAGGAGTTCGATCTGGTGCGTCCAAATTGATTTCTGAGCATATGGTATGTTCCATGCAAATTGTGCACCTATGTTGCATCAAGATTAGCACTATCTCTAAACAGACCGAACCGAGCCTCCACTTGAGGCTCTTCACCTAGGAGTACCAACAGGTGCTTCCAAAATGGTTTCTTAGACTTTGGTGCATTAGGCGCAAACCGTGCACATATCTTACACCGAAACTAATATTGTCTCTAAGCACGCCAAAGCGAGATTCCATATGACACATGTCGTCATGGAGTTCTATAGGGTGTGTCCAATTTAATTTCTAAGCATATGGTACATTCCATACAGACCGTGCATCTATCTTGCATCATGATTAGCACTATCTCCAAATAGACCAAATCGAGCTTTCTCTTGTGCCTTTTACCTAGGAGTACCATTGGGTGCGTCCAAAATGGTTTCTTAGCCTATGCTGCATTATGTGCAAACCTTGCACCTATCTTGCACTGAAACTAACACTGTCTCCAAAGAGACCGAAGCAAGATTTCGTATGACACACGTCATCTTGGAGTTCCATTATGTGCGTCTAGATTGATTTCCAAGCATTTGGTATGTTCCATGCAAACTGTGCACCTATCTTGCATCAAGATTAGCACTATCTCCAAACAGACCGAACCGAGCATCCACTTGAGCCCTTCACCTAGGAGTACCAACAAGTGTGTCCAAAATGTTTTCTTAGACTATGGTGCATTAGGTGCAAACTGTGCACCTATCTTGCACCGAAACTAACAATGTCTCCAAATGGACCAAAGCGAGATTCCATATGACACACGTCATCAAGGAGTTCCATCGGGTGCCTCCAAATTGATTTCCATGCATATGGTATGTTCCATGCAAACCATGCACCTGCCGTGCATAATGATTAGCACTATCTCCAAACTGACCGAACCAAGCTTCCACTTGAGCCTCTTCACCTAGGAGTATCAAATAGTGCATACCAAATGGTTTCTTAGACTATGGTGCATTAGGCGCAAACTATGCACCTATCTTGCACTAAAACTTACAATATCTACAAACGGACCGAAGCAAGATTCCATATGACACACGTCATCTAGGAGTTCCATTGGGTGCGTCCAAATTGATTTCTAAGCATATGGTATGTTCCCTGCAAATCATGCACCTATCTTGCATCAAGATTAGCACTATCTCTAAACAGATCAAACCGAGCTTCCACTTGAGCCTCTTCACTAAAGTACCAACAGGTGCTTCCAAAATGGTTTCTTAGACTATGGTGCATTAGGTGCAAACCAAGCACATATCTTCCACCGAAACTAATACTGTTTCTAAACAGACCAAAGCGAGATTCCATATGACACACGACATCAAGGAGTTACATCTGGTGCATCCAAATTGATTTCCAAGCATATGGTGTGTTCCATGCAAACCATGCACCTATCTTGCATCAAGATTAGCACTATCTCCAAACAGACCGAACCGAGCATCCACTTGAGCCTCTTCATCTAAGAGTACAAACAGGTCCGTCAAAAATGGTTTCTTAAGACTATGGTGCATTAGGCACAAACTATGCACCTATCTTGCACCGAAACTAACATTGTCTCCAAACAAACCGAAGCGAGATTTCATATGACGCACGTCATCTAGGAGTTCCATTGGGTGCGTCCAAATTGATTGCTTAACATATGGTACATTCCATGCACACTGTGCAACTATCTTGCATCAAGATTAGCACTATATTCAAATAGACCAAATCGAGCCTCCACTTGAGCCTCTTCAACTACGATTACCATCAGGTGCGTCTAAAATGGTTTCTTAGCCTATGGTGCATTAGGCGTAAACCGTGCACATATCTTCTACCAAGCTAACACTATCTCTAAACGAACCGAAGCAAGATTCCATATGACACACATCATCAAGGAGTTATAACAGGTGCGTCCTAATTGATTTCTGAGCATTTCGTATGTTCCATCCAAACGGTGCATCTATCTTGTATCAAGATTAGCACTATCTCCAAACAGACCAAATCGAGCTTTCACTTGAACCCATTGACCTAGGAGTACCATCGGGTGCGTCCAAAATGGTTTCTTATCCTATGGTGCATTAGGTGCAAACCGTGCACCTATCTTGCACCGAAACTAATACTGTCTCTAAACGGACCAAAGTGAGATTCCATATGACACATGTCATCTAGGAGTTCAATCTGGTGCGTCCAAATTGATTTCTGAGCATATGGTATGTTCCATGCAAATTGTGCACCTATCTTGCATCAAGATTTGCACTATCTCTAAACAGACCGAACCGAGAGTCCACTTGAGCCTCTTCACCTAGGTGTACCAACAGGTGCTTCCAAAATGGTTTCTTAGACTTTGGTGCATTAGGTGTAAACCGTGCACATATCTTGCACCAAAACTAATACTGTCTCTAGGAACACCAAAGTGAGATTCCATACGACATAGTCATCAAAGAGTTCTATCAGGTGTGTTCAAATTAATTTCTAAGCATATGGTATGTTCCATGCAGACCATGCATCTATCTTGCATCAAGATTAGCACTATCTCCAAATAGACCAAACCAAGCTTTTACTTGAGCCTTTTATCTAGGAGTACCATCGGGTGCGTCCAAAATGGTTTCTTAGCCTATGCTGCATTATGTGCAAACCTTGCACCTATCTTGCACTTACTAACACTGTCTCCAAATAGACCAAAGCAAGATTTTGTATGACACACGACATCATGCTGCATTATGTGCAAACCTTGCACCTATCTTGCACCGAAACTAACACTGTCTCCAAATAGACCGAAGTAAGATTTTGTATGACACACGTCATCTAGGAGTTCCACCATGTGCGTCCAGATTGATTTCCAAGCATTTGGTATGTTCCATGCAAACTGTGCACTTATCTTGCATTAAGATTAGCACTATCTGCAAACAGACCGAACCGAGCATCCACTTGAGCTCCTTCACCCTGGAGTACCAACAAGTGCGTCCAAAATGGTTTCTTAGACTATGGTGCATTAGGTGCAAACTGTGCACCTAACTTGCACCGAAACTAACAATATCTCCAAATGGACCATAGCGAGATTCCATATGACACACGTCATCAAGGAGTTCCATTGGGTGCATCCAAATTTATTTCCAAGCATATGATATGTTACATGCAAACCATGCACCTAACTTGCATAAGGATGAGCACTATCTCCAAACTGACCGAACCAAGCTAGCCTCTTCACCCAGGAGTACCAAATAGTGCGTCCAAAATGGTTTCTTAGACTATGGTGCATTAGGCGCAAACTGTGCACCAATCTTGCACTAAAACTTACAATGTCTATGAACAAACCAAAGCAAGATTCCATATGACACATGTCATCTAGGAGTTCATTGGGTGCGTCCAAATTGATTTTTAAGCATATGGTATGTTTCTTGCAAATCATGCACCTACCTTGCATCAAGATTAGCACTATCTTCAAACAGATCTAACCGAGCATCCACTTGAGCCTCTTCATTTAGGAGTACAAATAGGTGTGTCAAAAATGGTTTCTTAGACTATATTGCATTAGGCACAAATTATGCACCTATCTTGAACCGAAACTAACATTGTCTCCAAACAGACTGAAGCAAGATTCCATATCACACACGTCATCTAGGAGTTCCATTCGTTGCGTCCAAATTGATCTCTTAACATATGGTACGTTTCATCTAAACTGTGCAACTATCTTGCATCAAGATTAGCACTATATCAGAACAGACCAAATCGAGCCTCCACTTGAGCCTCTTCAACTACGAGTACCATCGGATACGTCTAAAATGGTTTCTTAGCCTATGGTGCATTAGGCGTAAACCGTGCACATGTCTTCTACCAAAACTAACACTGTCTCTAAACGAACCGAAGCAAGATTCCATATGACACACATCATCAAGGGTTATATCAGATGCATCCTAATTGATTTCTGACCGTATCGTATGTTCCATGCAAACCGTGCATCTATCTTGCATCAAGATTAGCACTATCTCCAAATGGACCAATCTGAGCTTTCACTTGAGCCCCTTGACCTAGGAGTACCATCGGGTGCGTCCAAAATGGTTTCTTATCCTATGGTGCATTAGGTGAAAACCGTGCACCTATCTTACACCGAAACAAACACTGTCTCTAAACAGACCGAAGTGAGATTCCATATGACACATGTCATCTAGGAGTTCCATCTGGTGCATCCAAATTGATTTCTGAGCATATCATATGTTCTATGCAAATCATGCACCTATCTTGCATCAAGATTAGCACTATCTCTAAACAGACCGAACCGAGCCTCCACTTGAGCCACTTCACCTAGGAGTACCAACAGGTGCTTCCAAAATGGTTTCTTAGACTTTGGTGCATTAGGCGCAAACCGTGCATATATCTTGCACCGAAACTAATACATTATCTAAGCACACCAAAGCGAGATTCCATATGACACACGTCATCAAGGAGTTCTATCGGGTGTGTCCAAATTAATTTCTAAGCATATGGTACGTTCCATGCAGACCATGCATCTATCTTGCATCAAGATTAGCACTATCTCCAAATAGATCAAACCGAGCTTCCACTTGAGCCTCTTCACCGAAGTACCAACAGGTGCTTCCAAAATGGTTTCTTAGACTATGTTGCATTAGGCGCAAACCAAGCACATATCTTGCACCGAAACTAACACTGTTTCTAAACTGACCAAAGCGAGATTCCATATGACACATGTCATCAAGGAGTTCCATCGGGTGCATCCAAATTGATTTCCAAGGATATGGTATGTTCCATGCAAATCGTGCACCTATCTTGCATCAAGATTAGCACTATCTCAAAACAGACCGAACCGAGGGTCAACAATATGAAACTGGTATAGTCCCTCCCGCTGAGTTTACTAGCATATGGGTTTTCATGGCAACTAGTGGAATGCTATGAACTCTAACAAATGCTTGTGATATGAATGTATGCGATGCTCCAGAATCAAATAAAACTGTAGCGGGGATAGAGTTGATACTGAACGTACCCATCATAATCTCCGGTGCCTCTTGTACTGTATCTACAGCCACATGGTTCACCTTTGCTCCATGAGAATTAGACTTTTGATTGTTGTTCTGCTGGTTGAATCTCTCCGGGCAATCATATGACATTTGAATTGGGAGCACTTCTCTTTATAGAGGTGGCATTTGAATTTCCTGAGCGGTGAATCTGCTGACCACTATGATGTTGATTAGGATTACGCTGAGGTTGTTGGTTGCGATCCCATTGACCAACCGGTCCCTGGTACCTCTGTTGATCGCCCTGCTGAGAATTGAAACGTTGGCGGTTGTTGCCTCTAGAACCTTGTGCCAGCATCCTCCTCTTCTTATCTTGACCTTTACGCATGTTATCCAACACAATAGCACGGTTTACCAGAGCCTGGAAAGTAGGGTAGGTATTTCCAGCCAACTGCAACCTAAGTTCATAGTAAAGACCTTTCATGAAGAGACGTTGTTTGTCAGCATCTTCTCTAACTTTATTTGGGGCATAGCGAGCCAGTTGCTCAAACATGTCATGATACTCAGCCACAGTCATAGAACCCATTCTGATAGATCTGAATTCTTCTTGCCTGAGCTCCATCATTCCTTCATTTATATGTCGAGCTCTGAAGTCTCTATAGAATTTCAGCCATGTGACAGGAGGAGCATTGTTGGGACGAGCAGCTTGATACGATTCTCACCATGTCTGAGCTGCCCCCTGAAGCTGCCCAGAAGCATACAATACCTTCTCCAAGTCATTGCACTGTGCTATGTTCAGTTGACTCTCCACAGCACGTAACCAATCATCTACCTCCATAGGATTAGCTGAGTGTGTAACACTGGAGGTCTTCCCTTCATAAATTCGCCATGCTTATCTCTCACATGAACAGGTGGTGGTGGTGGTGGAGGTTGCTGTTGTAGGTGCTGCATGAAAACGTGCATCATCTCATTCTGAGTCTGCATGAGCTCTTCCATGGTAATTGGATCATTAGCACCCATGCCACGGCCTCTACCTCTGCCTCTTCCTCTAGCTGCCATCTGCATTCCAAGGTATAGAATCATGTCTTAGTAATGTCCAGCATGACAATTACAAGAGTTAACGGAATCTGAAATTTTCTGGGCAACATCCAACATCAGCAGATCAGAAAATCATTCATATCTCGAGTTCCATAATTCAAAAGGATACATGCTATACACTGTTGGAAAGATAAAGGAGTTATCTACAACTTTCATTTGGACCATATTAACAGATTCTGTCGATGAATTAGTCAAAACTGAGCATAACCAAAACTATTCCAGAATTCCAGCCTGCGCAGAAACTTCAACTTTAAACAGCCATAACTCACAGCTCATAACAGATAATAGTGTCATTCTTGAGGCATTGGAAAGATATGAAAGTCTACTTGTTCCCAGAAAAATTTGATGAACATTGCATGAACAGATTTTGAATTACACCAGATTGATTGCAGACCGCTCCAAAAACAGCAAGGACAGAAACATGATTTTAACCAAACCCAACTATTTAGTTCATTAATCCTTATGCCTTAGGCCTATAAACTAAATAAAATTGTAGAGAAACTCCATAAGATCATTACACTCATTACAAAAATCCAAATCAAGCATAAGCATAATAAAAAACCAAACCAAGCATCAAAAGTTCACACTTCAAGCATTGACTCAACTTGCGGTACTAACGTTCTCTTCCTATTAAGGGCAAAGATCCTAAAACACCTATTTCAATGATGCTAGAAAGTGGTAAGACAAGGTTCTACAAGCATATCAAGCAAGGAGTGGGGATGAGAACAAGTCTTTAAAATAAGCAACAAGGTGAAGATGAGTAGCAATGGAAAGGATATAGTATAGGAGAAAATATCAAGGTTCATAGAACAAGGATTTTATAGCAATTTCAAAACCTTAAGATGGCCTATTTCAAACTAGGCTTGCGTCCGACAGTCAATAAAGCTTTGATACCAATCTGTCACACCCATATTTTAAGAACAAAATAGGATGCATAAAAGACTCATATGTGCCCTAGAAACAGTCGCACACATAAGTAGACAAATCTCAAATGTACCATTGCAGTGTTTATTACATAGCGAAACATAATAAATCACATAGTCTTGTACAAAAAAATGATAATAAGATCAAACAACGCTCTCGACGGAAGCACCACACAGGGACACTGTTGACTGGTTGACTCCAAACCTAATACTCATAGCGATAGTCCTCATTCCAATCATCATCATTAGCATAACCTAGGGTGTTGGGAAATTGCAAGAGTGAGCACATATCGTACCCAACAAGTATAACCAGGGGTTCATGAAGCTCAAAATAGCTGACACTGGTTTGACTGCATTTAGCTTTTAATAGTGGATAGCATATTCATAATTAATTAGCAAATGTCAAGGTAGCATAAATAATCCATTAATCACATGATCAAGTGTAAGCATAATTAATCTCATAGCATAAACGATAATCAAATGAACATAACAACTTAACAAGCTCATTGTCATCGCAGCAAGAACCCCCAAGGCCGCTCATGACCGTGAGTACGGCTAGTATATGAAAACTGTGCAACTAACTTGCATCAAGATTAGCACTATATCCGAACAGACCAAATCGAGCCTCCTCTTGAGCCTCTTCAACTACGAGTACCATCGGGTGCGTCTAAAATGGTTTCTTAGCCTATGGTGCATTAGGCGTAAACTGTGCACATATCTTCTACCAAGCTAACACTATCTCTAAACGAACCGAAGCAAGATTTCATATGACACACATCATCAAGGGTTATATCAGATGCATCCTAATTGATTTCTGACCATATCGTATGTTCCATGCAAACCGTGCATCTATCTTCCATCAAGATTAGCACTATCCCCAAATAGACCAATCTGAGCTTTCACTTGAGCCCCTAGACCTAGGAGTACCATCGGGTGCGTCCAAAATGGTTTCTTATCCTATGGTGCATTAGGTGAAAACCATGCATCTATCTTACACCGAAACTAACACTGTCTCTAAACAGACCGAAGTGAGATTCCATATGACACATGTCATCTAGGAGTTCCATTTGGTGCATCCAAATTGATTTCTGAGCATATCGTATGTTCCATGCAAATCGTGCACCTATCTTCCATCAAGATTAGCAGTATCTCTAAACAGACCGAACCGAGCCTCCACTTGACCCTCTTCACCTAGAAGTACGTTCCATTCAAATTGTGCAACTATCTTGCATCAAGATTAGCACTATATCCGAACAGACCAAATCGAGCCTCCTCTTGAGCGTCTTCAACTACGAGTACCATCGAGTGCATCTAAAATGGTTTCTTAGCCTATGGTACATTAGGCGTAAACCGTGCACATATCTTCTACCAAGCTAACACTGTCTCTAAACGAACCGAAGGAAGATTCCATATGACACACATCATCAAGGAGTTATATCAGGTGCGTCCTAATTGATTTCTGAGCATATCGTATGTTCCATGCAAACTGTGCATCTATCTTGCATCAAGATTAGCACTATCTCCAAACAGACCGAACCGAGCTTTCACTTGAGCCCCTTGACCTAGGAGTACCATCGGGTGCGTCCAAAATAGTTTCTTATCCTTTGGTGCATTAGTTGCGAACCGTGCACCTATCTTGCACCGAAACTAACAGTGTCTCCAGATAGACCGAAGCGAGATTCTATATGACACACGTCATCTAGGAGTTCCATCGGGTGCATCCAAATTGATTTCAAAGCATACGGTATGTTCCATGCAAACCATGCACGTACCTTGCATAAGGATTAGCACTATCTCCAAACTCACCGAACCGAGCCTCCACTTGAGCCTCTTCATCCAGGAGTACAAATAGGTGTGTCAAAAATGGTTTCTTAGACTATGGTGCATTAGGCACAAACTATGCACCTATCTGCACCGAAACTAACATTGTCTCCAAACAGACCGAAGCGAGATTCCATATGACACCTATCTTTGACATACTACGAGTAACATTGGGTGCGTCTAAAATGGTTTCATATGGAATCTCGCTTCGGTCTATTGAG